>NC_056731.1:1438154369-1438206869 GCF_019279795.1 Protopterus annectens
GAGACTTGGTCCGTATGGCATGACATGTTGTGATTCACTATCCTCAGCCTCACTTGCCTCACATTGCCTACAAATGCTTAGTTACATCTCTGACAGAGTTCTTCCACACATAGGTACCAGTACACAGTAGCCATGTTGTCTCCGGCTTGCCATTCATCTGCATGGCGTACTAACATCTAACTAAACCTACATTTTGTATGTATATTATCCATATGTCTTGTGTTGAAGTGCAGCGCGTTCTCGTGGCGCTGCGCTATGCTTCCACAGCAGGGATTGGGGGAGTACAACTACTGGTTCATTGATATTCAATGGACAAAGCCGCCACTGGCCTTGGACTTGGACATTGGCATGCTTCTTCGACTGTATTCATACTGCATTTGCAGCTGTCATTAGCAACGTGCAAAACGTTAGTCGCACAACATCCGGGTACATTTCTGCACATAACTGTCTCTTGCATGGACAGCTTACTGTTTCATGTATCACGTAGTTACGTAGGGTTACCACCTGTCCCACTTTGCGAGGGACAGTCCCTCTTTCGGCAGTTGTGTCCTGCAAAATACTGTGAGAAAATGGCAAATGTCCTTAGATTTTAGGACAAAAGTATTTTCTATATTGTATGTAATAGTTGCATAAAACAGTTATTCTGTATCTGAAACACCTACATGTTATATGAAACAGAATAAGGAACAAAAATGCTACAAGAATAAACTTTTAGTCAGGCAAACAACTGAAGTTCTGTCCTTTGTACTGGCCATGGGTATGTTTTGCCCTGCAAAATCTGATGGTTGTAGCACAAATGTCCCACTTTGGCCATTTGGAAAGGTGGCAACCCTATAATTACATCATTTGCATAGCTTACAAATGGGGTATGTTGCAAATCCCAACATTGTCCGTGCAATGTTCGTGTTACGGGCGGTCTTGCATGCCCCTGCGGGTGTTTGCTGAATAGCCTGGCAATCATCTTTCCTTGCTGTACTTTCACTCAATCCATAAACGCCGAAGGCATCGTGTATCATGGCCTAGGCTTTGCTGTGTGCTATGTCTATTTGTGGTGTATGCATGGCTGTGGGTATGTCCCACTATCATCATTGGTAAAGGTAACACCCTATAGGTACTTCCTGTAGACTGCTGTGTCATTTGACATGTCAGCACATACCTGCGGATGAACTTCCTACTGCAGCGCTTGTCATACCTTCTGCGTTATCTTGCGGTCGATAATGCTGTTTCCTGAGACATGTATCTGTTTCTGATCATACCTATCAACCTCCTAGTGCAAAACATCTGTACAAAGCCTAACATGATGGGGGGACAGATAGGGGCAGATTCTACATATTGCTCTTACAAACGTAGATAGTTGGCAGTATTATAGGTTTTGCATTAGTATGCCCTTTCTGAGGGATTTGGGTTCTTATACACATCTGTTTATCATTATTTAATGACGTCAGTTCTCAGGTATTTGGCAGACAGGTACACATACCTTTCAGCCTCCGACAGCAGGAAATCTGGACAAAGTTATAAGTAAAAGTGGGGCAAAGGCCCAAAAGTAGAGCCAATTTTTAAATATTGCTCTTACAAACTTAAAAAGTTGATAGAATAACAGGTTTTGCATTAGCGTGAATTTTCTGAAGGGTATGAAGTCTGAAACTCAAATGTCTCTCATTATTTTCTAACTTCAGTCTTTAATGATTCGCACTAATTTGCCAGAAAACCACAATTTTATGAAAAAATGTACCAAATATATGAGGCAAAAATCTGCACATTCTGCAAAAATCTGTACAGTTGAGAGGTATGCAGGTACAGATTGTGAGAGGAACACACCACACATATGAGGCATACATCTGCACATTCGTACAGTTACGACAATACACACAATACATGGTGCCATCACAGGCCAGTTACCATTACATTCCTACTGCTGAACACACCCACCCACTGGGTTATATTCCTCACACAGGCCAACAGGTGCTTATCCACACTACTTATTCCATCATGTACCTTATGTGTAGGCCGGTATTTGCGCTTTCCGTCAGTGGCAGAGCTCACATACGAGTATGGTGGACTGGACACTGTATCGGTGACACTGCATGACACCCTGAGGGACACATGTCGTTTGAGTCTATTAACCTTCCACATTGACTTTCACAGGCCATACGTTGTAATTCACATTTGTGGACAAACATGCTTATGAGTTGTACATGTTTTGTCATTTTTCCTGACGTCTTTCTTCTCACCTGTCCACCTAGTATCACTAGTTCTGTACATTTCATTAGGACGGGTTACCTTCATACCTCTCACCTGTACACATTATGGGTATACACCCTGGGGTTTGACCTATGATTCTGTTACATTTGTCATGATAATGTGCCTTTCTGATAGATTGCTGGCAAGCCATGACGGACTGTGCGGTTAGGTAATCATGACTGACATTTCTATTTTATGATTACTAACTCTCATAACATTTGTATTCCCGACTACGCAATTATTCTATCAACGGTCTGACTTTGTCTGAGGTATAATTAATATAGTCCCTATTTTTCTGTCGTGTACTATGCCTTAGTCCAGCTGTCTTATTCTGACATTCTGGCAGGTATGGTTACCATCTTGGTCGTATGCGTGTCCATCTATGATAATCACCTACATGACACTGATATAGGTCCCTACATCTTCCCCCAATGGTTTACACAATATCCAGTGGGTGGGTTGCACCTTTTTGATGAATATAGGCATGTGCTATACCCACATAGGTATATTGATCACTCCCATGGGGCGTACCTAATAGATCTGTGCCAAACAGCACCTTGGCCCAATTCTGCATACCCATGATTCCCATACCTGACACACCTCCACAGTACACATTAGACATGTTTAATGTGAGCGATAATAAAGTGTGAGGACACTTCAGAGCACTCCCCACTCTGTGGATATCAGCTCGTATGTCATACATTCAATCGACCCATGTGTTATTACCCTTGCACCTGCTACTGTTGCATGTACAGCTATATCGTAGTTGCAGCTGTGATGTCTTTAGCATCTATGATGGTTCGCACTTCGTATGGATCAATTTTTGGGGTCCTGCAAAGGACACCTATATTCATGTTTAACATGTAGAACTTGCAGGCCCTGTCACACTGGTACTTTCCTGGAAATGGTTTGGAAACCATCGGTGTGTTCCCCTTTCATGCATGTCTGTCTGTCTATCCATATTAGCAATACCATGACCTATTTATGTACATGTGTTATATGTACAGGGACATATGTTTGTTGTGTATATATCTATTCATGTATCATGTGGGTATAGATACATATATATCTGTACATATATACATATGTCTGTACATTCCTCATCTCGTAATTTGATTTGGATTATTTCTGTGGATATATGTGTATATATATCTCCATATCATACCTTTCAACTGTACAGATTTACACTGCATGTACAGCTGTTTGCCTCTTATCTTTGCTCCATTTTTCATAACCTTGTGTCTACCTGGCAAGTTAGTGGCATATCATTAAAGATTGACGTTGGTAAATAATGACAAACATTTCAGGTTACAACTTTATACCCTTCAGAGAATCCATGCTAGTGACACACCTGTTATTCTATCCACTTTCAATATTTGTTAGGCAATATCTGGGGATAGTCCCTATTTGTGGTCCATTTTTCATAACCTTGTGTCTATCTGGCAAGTTAGTGGCATATCATTAAAGACTGATGTTGGTAAATAATGACAAACATTTCAGGTTACGACTTCATACCCTTCAGAGAATCCATGCTAGTGACACACCTGTTATTCTATCCACTTTCTCTGTTTGTTAGGCCATATCTGGGGAGTGTCCCTATTTTTGGTCCGTTTTTCATAACCTTGTGTCTATCTGGCAAGTTAGTGGCATATCATTAAAGACTGATGTTGGTAAATAATGACAAACATTTCAGGTTACGACTTCATATCCTTCAGAGAATCCATGCTAGTGACACACCTGTTATTCTATCTACTTTCTATGTTTGTTAAGGCAATATCTGGGGACTGTCCCTATTTGTACCAGTTGTTGTCATGGCTTTGTCCGGTTTTGTACTTTACGGGTTTAGCAGTTATGAGCCATGTACATAGAATGTGGGGAAAACACCATTCATTTTCTATTCTGTGAGCGGATTACACATGCGTAGGCGCACTTGCATATCCTTATTGTGGGATACATATGTTTCATAGATAATTGTGCTTCCGTGAACTTTCATAATTCTGACCGTAAAGGTTACATAACTGTATTCCAGTTTATGGACTACTGCGAAACACACGTTCACCTTCACATATTTAAATGTGTGTACTGCATGAACTCTTTAATTACACTTTCAAGTTATATGTGCAGTGGTCGTAGGTCAACCGGGACTGCATTCAAGCTGGCCGGATACCGGAACCACTATTCTATTGGTGTTCTCCCTCACTGATATGCATACCCATAGTACTTAGCTACATCAACATACGCCTCACCGCTTCACCCACGACACAGGCATCCATTCTCCTGCTGGGAAAAAGCCGGCACTACATATTACACATTCCCTATTGCCTACTGCTGTGGACTCTGGCTGCTTTGTTAATCACTCCAAGGGTATGCAGAACACCAAGGCATATAGTCCAGTCACATACAGGTCTTTGATTGTCAGGGTGTTCATGTAGTGATCTGGATTTAGGCTTGTCCACCTGGTGAATGGAACTTCCCTGGCCGAGGTCAAATGTCAGACAAAACATATGGAGAGGGCTTATCTCCCTATTTTGAAGTTTTATCTGTGTTTATAGATACAGATGTTTGGGCACCTGTCAGCAGCTAATTCTGTTGGCATTACATATTATGGGTGGGTTTGTTACAGTCCATACCCCCTGGTGAGGGGTGTTCCCATTCACATTTGACTTATTACCGGTATACAGTCATACAGGGATTGTTATTTTTGGACATGAAGTGACTACAGGTATGCGGTTGTACATTACATAAGTGTGAAGGGCTGTTTCTGTAAATATGTATGGACCATACCTCTTAGAGCACTGAACCTGCGCAAAACCTACACGATGGGAGGACAATTAGGGACACATTTTAATGATTGCTCTTACAAGCATACAATGTTGATAGAATGCTAGGTCTTGCATTAGCATGACTTTTCTGCAAGTTGTGGAGTCTTACACTCAGGATATTTCTCATTATTTACTGACGTCAATCCTCAGCTACTTACCACACTGGTGCAGATTGTCGGAGGCACACACCAACACTATGGGGTGAACCTGTGGTCATTCTTAGGGTTGCCACCTTTTCGACTGCCCAAAGTGGGACATGTTCTGTAGAGATGTCAGATTTCCCAGGGCAAAACATACATACAGCCATACATAGTACTGAACTTTAACCTTTTTTGTACATATAATAGCTTATTCTAGTAACATTTGAATTGCTTATGCTACTTCACATAACATATTGAGGATTCATATATAAAATAACCATTTTATGCGACTATTAAAGTAAATTAGGAAATAAACTCTCAGGACATTTGCTATGTCTTGATTTTTTTCACAGGACACAACTGCCTACAGAGGGATTGTTACTCGCAAAGTGGGACAGGTGGTGACCCTAGTCATTCTGCGAATATCTGGACAGTTGAGTGGTATGGCACGGACCTCTGTAATACGCTGTTGTGTTCTGGCACAGCAGTAGCTCAGCATTAAAGACTGCAGTCGGAATGTGCTGACAGACAGTTGGGTTTCAGACTTCATACTCCGGACATTAATGCCAATGTGCAAACTGTTATTCTATCAAATTCTATGTTTCTAAGAGATATGTTTACAGATTGTCCCTGAGTTTGGACCTTATATTCATGGCTCTGTCCAGATATCTTGCTCACACAGGTTGACAGGTATGGTCAGTCACGACTGCACACAGTCAGTGTCCCTCACACTTGATCAGGGTTGACCTGTTTACATAGTGTCTTCCTCGCCTTCATGCCGTTTTCCACTTTGCAAATGTGTGCATTATATTCTCCCTCCTATTCGTGTCTGGACACGTGCCTCACGGGAAGGTATTTTATCCTGGGTGGTAGGTTATGCATGCCCACTTAGGGCTGGACAGTGTCATGGACCTCAACTGCACGTTTTGACTTGTGTCCAGATATCTACTGGATTGGACATCATGTTGTCATACCCATTCTACTATTTACACAAGTTGGTCATCCTGTGAGGGATATCCCAAAAATTGGTCAAGACGAAAACAAGTTAGATACCGAAGATTTTTGTGGCTTCACGAAAATGTGCAGGGGGTTTTACCTGCAGGGGATATATGGTTTTCAATCCTGACACTGTCTAGGATGACAATACCTACTACATATGCATAGGGGTCACTGTGTGTAGCTGTTTCTGCAACAAACCAGTGGACCATGTACAGCTGGATTTGGTGGACGTTCTGGTATGGTGGCAGGTAGTGTGTTGTGGAGGGTATGCTGGGTAGGCTATTATGCATCCAGGTGTGTTGCATTTGTTATGGCCAGTTCCATCAGGACCCATCTGTGGGTATGTGATGGTGCCGTATGTATACATTTGTCTCGCATATTTCCATATTCATATGTTTGTGGGATTGTGTTCTACACTATGGCCTGTCTGCTTGTCTTGCAGCTGTTTCTACATGAGGTTGTGTTTCTTTCCACTTCACCCGCTGCCCCCTTATACACCTCCGGTTCTCCTTTTCAGCATATGACACAAGTATCTCCTTTGAGGAATTTACCATTAAACACACACCCCTCACACTCGAATTACTCACACCCCATAGAGAACTACTTTGGTTGTTGGCCCATGACACGGCCAGAGTTACACATTGACTACCCTACATGTGTCGGGTACCTTTATGGTTGTGTGGACTACCCTGCTGTGTTTGCTGTCTACATGCTATACCTCACGCACATAGGTACACGCCCTTACTTCACTTTCATTTCTTGGTTGGTGTATCCAGGTACTACCCATTTGACTGTGTCACATACACGTTCGGATTATACAGCTGCCTTCCGGATTTTGCCAGCCTGTTCTACTCATTGGTAGGATGGCACCTTTTCCTATGTCCAAGCTATTCCTTACACATGTCCGACTGTTGTGGACATTGCCTCCCCACAATCAACAGTTGTGTTTCCACCTTTTCAATTGTCCACAGTGTGACATAGGGTTACCACCTGTCCCACTTTGCGAGGGACAGTCCCTCTTTGGGCAGTTGTATCCTGACATGTAATTGTCAACATGGCAAATGTCCTGGGAGTTTAGGACAAACATATTTCTTATATTTTATGTGATAGTTGCATTAAACAGTTAATTCTGTATCTAAAATACCTGACTGTTATGAGAAACAGACTAAGCAACTAAAATTATACAGGAATACACTTTTCTGTAGGCAAAACAGTTATGTTCTGTCCTTTGTACTGGCCGTGGGTATGTGTCGGCCTGTACAGTCTGATGTCTGTACCAAACATGTCCCACTTTGGCTATTTGTAAGGGAGGCAACCCTACTGTGACAGTTGCGGTGAACACAGCATATTTTACAGGCCAACACATACCCACGGTCAGTTCGGCAGATAGAACTTACAATTCTTGCCTATATCTAAGCTTATTCTTGTAGCATTTCGGTATTTTATTCTGTTTGTTATGACATTTCTGTATTATACTTCCAGTGAATTATATTTAATGCAACTATTGCATGACGTCTACGGAGGAATTATGTCCTATATTCTCTGGACATTTGCCAGTTTTACATGTTTGTGTCAGGACACATCTGCCCACAGAGGGACTGTCGCTCACAAAGAGGGACAGGTGGTAATCTTGGTCAACGGTACGGATCATACTGTTCCTTTTGGCCTACATGTGTCCGTGTTGCTATGGCTCATTTATATGCTCCTTCTGTTTCATTTACATGCGTATGCTATTTCCTATCACATTTGGTATGTGAAATACGGACATACCTTTTGTATGTGACTATTACATGGCTTGTGGGATATGATTCAGACATACGGTCACTACCTATATCTACATTTCTCCTCATGTATTTTGTTATGGACACATCTGCACAGCTATGTTCCCTCCCTCAAATTATGGGTCGGCTGGTGACCCTCTCCGTTGGACTGGACATACCTACTGGTGGTGTGCTAACATCGGATACATTTCACGTCCACATGATATAGCTATCTACACTACATTGGACTATAGGCACATGGTTTCCTGTCACTTGTTCATGGGTAGTGACCCGTTATTCCCTACCATGCATTTGTGTTTGAGTCTTCATTTTCTGTTTGCAGGGACTCTGCTTTGCATACATTTCAGTCTCCACAGACACTGATAGGTACGATTACTATTGCTGGCGGAATATAATATTCAGCAGTTTAGGTTGCTCCTTAGAAGCCAACATTGACACGCCTCTCTGCGCAACTTCGATACGCCCCTTGCACTCGCACACATTTCCTATGCACGTGGCTGTGGCGGCTGTGCGCCTTCATTAATATGCATATGGTGCAACTACTCCACATCTACACCACACGGCCAGTGCAAGCCTTACGCCAGCCTTGTGCGGAGCTTCATGAATCCGGGGGATAGTCACAGAAAAAGAAATGTCAAAATTTAAAGAGTTAAAAAGACTGGCTAATAGCACAAATTGCAATTTTTCAAAATTACAAGTTTCATTAAGTCAAACTTCATATGGTCAGATCATTAGATCAACTTTCCAAAGCACTGAAGCTTTTGTATGGAGATCATAGTACAGTTTGAATCCAAGAATTTTCCCTTTCCCCACTGTAGTGTAATCATGGAGTTGCTATGTATAATATGAGGGGGGAGGGGTTGGCACCGGGAGGCTTGCTCCCCTGCTGTAATGTAGATTTTTATTATTTTTGTCTTTTCATTTTTTTAGAAAGTCAATCAAATTGTTTCAACCATGTGAAGTTCAATTTTCTGAAAAGTCAGTCTTCTGACATAGATCCAACTTTCTGAAAAGTCAGACTTCTGATATAGATCCAGTATTTACTTATGAACCTATAAAATAACCTGAAATGATAAAACACAAAAGAGAATGCACACAATATGAAATACTATTATGTGCATTTCACAAACTACTGATACTTCTCTACTATGAAAGCCTATATCACTGCAAATCCCCAAATCATTCATCAATTGAATAGTGGTATAGTTAGAGAAAGGGCTTTTAGTAATATAATGTGTAGGTTATGGTTATCCAACATGAGTAAGGTGGTAGAGAGTGGCTTCATGCCCATTCACCACATTATACATGGGTAGAAACCCAAACCCTAGCCATGCCCTTAACCTATCCATGACCACAACCTTCACCATCCTCTAACCCCAACCATAAACATCAAATTACTAAAGACTTTTTCCCTAACAATACCACTGCACAAGACAAAAGGATACAGAATACACACATTAAACAAGCACAGCACAAAAATATTTCCCCTTACCTAATCCTTACTCTAACACTAACCCAGGAATGCTAGCACATACTCACTAACTTCTATAATGCAGTTTTATCCATCTTTAAAACTGCCACTTTTTCAGTCAAATACTCATTTTTTTTGTAGAGTCCTACTTAACAACACCATAAAACTCTAACTTAGCAATATACAATTTGTAGAAATTAGCAATTACTCATTGGTGCATTCTATCACTTTATACCCAGACAAAAATTTTCTACCAAGTGCGTATTCTACCATTTCACCTAAAACAGGTACCAGCACGATGAAACAATGAAGGCACAGTTCAAGCGAGGACTGAGGACACAAATTTTATTAGACACTGAATAACACATTTCAAATACTCCACATTAACGTACCAAGTTTTTTTTTATTTAGAAACACTTCTTCAGATGTGGGCTAGTAAAAAAATACATCAATTTAAACTTTCATAGACATGACATCATTAAAATTCCAACCAATGAATGTTTACTTAATACATACATATTCGTGATATTAAAATCAGAACTAAATTAAAAACATCATAAAGGAAATGCAGGGAACTAGAAACCATTAAATAATTCATTAAAATATAAACCAAAACCGAGTGAATGAATATGTGTTAAAAATACTGCATAAAACAGAAATTCCATAGTATTGTTATATAAAATGTAACCTTAATCTAAAATTTCTATTAATATTTACAAGTGAATTAAAAGTTTGTAAAAACACTTATAAAACACACTTGTTAAAATCTTTCTTCGGAAAGAAGCAATATTCTGAATTGTTGTTCCAAAGTGTAATTTATAATTTAGCTGATCTTAACTTGAGTAAGGGAGCTATGGAAATGTGTTCATTCAAACCTGGCCAACTATTAGCTTGTAATGTTAGTTGCCACCAAAGCTCCCTGTACTCAATTTTCTCTTCCCACATACCACCCCGTGCATCCAAGTTTACCTTTTCCACTACAAAAAAATAGGTAATGTGCATGTGTACATGACTGTTTGTGCTTGTATAGTACATTATTCTCCATCCCATTCCGAATGTCATACATGTGCTCATATATCCTTCTTTTGAGCTTTCTCTCGGTCTTTCCAATATAAAAAGCCTGACATACTTGATACAGGGCTAAATACATGAGACCATTGGTATCACAATTTGAATAACATTTACTTAATAAACTTATGTTTCTAGATGTTACCATTACTTTATCTTTGTTTATTATCCACTCACATTGGGAACAATGACCACATTTGTATGTCCCAGGTTTTTTTATTTTTTCCCCCTATTTCTGTACTAGGATTCATTTCTAAAATGTTTTTCAGAGAACTGGCATTTCTATAGACTACCTTTAAGCTATCATTTGGGATTTCCAGGTCTGTAAAACCCAAAAACCTGTTCCACTCATTTTCTAAGATGCTTCTGACCAAATTAGAGCTGGCATTATACTCTATAACTAATGCCCTCTCAAAATGTTCTTCTTTGTGTGTTGTATTAGTGAAATCACTCAAAGTCATCTTACCTAGAATAGGTTGGAATTTCCCTTTCCTACCTGTAATAACTTCTTCCTCAACATGTTTGAGCAAAATGTCAGGGTAATTAATCTCTTGCCTTGAACATTTGTCTTAGTAACTCAATTTATTTTGCAAAATCCTCATCATCAGAGGTCATTCTGCTCGATCTGACGTATTGCCCCTTCACAATGCTCTTCTTACAATATGCAGGATGACCGCTGTTAAAATGCAAAAATGAGTTACAATAAGTGCTTTTTCTGAATACTTTGGATTTATAAATATTATCTTTTATTATTATTATTTTATTATTATTATATTATCTACTGATCCACCATTAAGATCTATAGTATCAGCAGAAGGGTCTAAAACTTTACCCCTAGCCAAGCTTGTAGATACTAAACTCAAACCATTATGGTTAAAGAGAAAGAGCATTTTAAGAGATTCTTGGGATTTCATGAGAAGTTTTAAACAGGAAGAATTTACGAAAATAATATTTATTTTAACAATAGATGTTATTGATTTGTTTTCCAGTATACCCCATGACTTAGGTCTTGAGCTTTTGGAAGAGATTATTTATGAGAACAAGCCTTTAAACAATGATGAATGTTAACTTGGTTTTGCAATTAATAGACTTGCCCCCGGATTCATGAAGCCTGTGCCAGGCGCAGGCGTATCGTATGAGAGACAAGGCCAAATATGTCCGCCGAGCGATTCAGGTACGAACCAACTCCATGTGCACTACCAGCGTATGCCAGATCTACGCAGCCCTCGGCATAGGTATGCAAATCACCCCATGCGCAGTGTTGCACTATGCTAATGAAGGCATACAGCAATTCACGAAGTGGTGCAGGCATAGCGCAAGCCCATGGAAATGTAAACCAAAAAACATGGTTTACATTTTCCCAAACAGAACATCGGAGTTATGGAAGCGGATCAGAATCATGTATTATAAAGTTAACATATGCCAATGGCGAAATATACAGCCAATGGCACAAGAAAAGATGTACAACACCTAAAAAACAGCATTTAATGTCATGTCCATAGTAACACACAGTACAACTGCAGGGCATGTGTGCACAAACAGGAATACAAAGGAAATATATACAAATGTCATAAAATTGCAATGAAAGACAAATCAGGATTGCACCATAATATGCAATGGTAGGCATGGCACACCACAAGCAAGGCGCAAGGGTTGCCAAGGGCCCGCAACAGTGTTCAGCACTGTAACTATGAATTAGTAGTCAATGCCATGCAAATGAGGCAGGTAATACTGAATCGCAAACGTCCTGCCGGGTTAAGGATGTACCTGATGGCGCAGCACTATAACACCGAGGAGTGTATCAGAGGTGATACATGACATCAGCAGAGGGGTGTGCCACTGTATCAGTAAGCACATTGGAGCAATGCAAATCTGGCCTGGCCATTGCTAAGCAAAGCTGCAGGACAGGGGTAGGGAGGAAGGTATAGAACCATTTAGCTGAGAGCACACATGGTGCCCAAAAGTGCATGTGTATGGGGATGAAATCCTGGCCGAAACCCGGTAAGCGGATGCACACGCCGTGAGCAATAGCACAAACAGGAAGGTCAGGGGAAGAAAAGAAGGAACTGCAGAAGCAGGGTAATTGGTGTACTAATGAGAAATTAACACCAATCAACTCACGGCGGCCAATCGACGGCAGTAGACAAGCCTGCTTGCAGAAACCTGCAAAACAGGATAGGGGAGGCATAGGCTTGCAAAGAAAGGAGGGGAGGACTTGGAATGCAAAGACAGGAGAACTGTCATAGCAGAGCAAAGCAAACCCACAGTAGATCGGCAATAGCACACATTATGCAAGATAAGCCAGGTCTAGGAAAGTACAAATGAAAGCAGGCAGCTGGATGCATGCCAGCAAATGGTAGGTGTAACATGCACAAATGTAAATGGAAGGGCAGGAGGTAATTCATGGCATCCAAATGTAATGCAACACCAAAGGCAGCACAATAGTGGTTCCGTTAATAAAACACAGAAGATACCCTGTAGCCACGATCGTACATACACACCCTATGACATCATCAGTGTTCACAGCAAAACAGTATAAAGTGTGAAAGCACCCAACACACACCTGTGTATTCCCAAACACCGCACCATAGGTGTAAACAGATGGAGAACTTTTAAAATGTACATGTTGGGAGCTGCCATAGCTGTGATTCATCAGCATGTGTTACTGACCGACGGTGTTGTGGAGGATGATGCCGACAATCACCGTAGGGCTTGGAGGAGGAGAAGAGTGTTCAGACCAAGGGTAACTTACCAGGGGCTACATGATCTGGAGATAGTAAAGCATTACATGGTGGACAGGGACATCTTACAGCAAATAGTAGAGCTGTGCCGGCCACACCTGAGAACCAGAAACAACAGAGGGGAACCCATCCCAGTGGACACAAAGGTATGTGTAAGTTTGCGAATACTAGCCACAGGTACTTTTCACAGGCCAACTGGAGATATCATGGGGTTCTCACAGGCATCGGCATCCAGGATACTACATGAATTCCTGGATGCCATGTTACCACATGCCAATGAGCATATATACTTCCCCCTAACTCAGGAGGAGTTGGCCAGCAATATGCGTCAATTCCACTGTGTGGCAAACTACCCGGAGGTACTGGGTGCGATAGACTGCATGCACATACAAATCAAGTCACCACCCGGTGAGTATGGTAGGCACTACATAAACTGCAAGGGATTCCACTCCATCAACTGCCAGGTCGTGTGCAATGCCCAGGGCATTATTATGGATGTGTGTGCTAGCAGCCCTGGAAGCTACCACGACTCCCATATCTGGCATGCCTCACAGCTGTATCAGGTATTTTTCAGGGGGGACATCCCACAAGGTCACCTTGTGGGGGATGCTGGCTATGCACTGGAGCCGTGGATGATGGCCCCCATCAGAAATGCACACACACCAATGCAAGAACGCCATAATGAAGCACACGCACAAACCATAATCATCATAGAGCGTGTGTTCGGGATGCTGAAATCATG
This sequence comes from Protopterus annectens, assembly GCF_019279795.1. Taxonomy (NCBI): domain Eukaryota; kingdom Metazoa; phylum Chordata; order Ceratodontiformes; family Protopteridae; genus Protopterus; species Protopterus annectens. The sequence continues at coordinate 1,438,168,375 of NC_056731.1, forward strand.
GTTCCGGTGCTTGACACATCTGGGGGAGCCTTGCAGTACTCTCCAGGCACGTGTGCCCACATCTTCATAGTATGTGCCATGCTACATAATATGATCCTGTGGAAACAGCTTCAGCAGGGTCAAAATGGGGGAGGGCCTCACAGCCCACTGCAATTGCCAAGGCCAACACAGGCACAGAGGGATCCAGACCACGGACACACTGTGCCAACCCCAGTAGGCAGACGGAGGCATGCCCAATATGCCTACTCCTTGGCAAAGAGGGAACGTATAGCACATATCTTGACAGTGTAGGCTTCCACGGACTGACACTCATCCCCAACTGCACACACAGTAACATGGATGGCACACAAACATGACTACCCGTAAATTGGGATGTATAGGTAGCCCACTGTGGAATCCTACATAGGCAGCCCTCAAACATTGTACATGCAACAGCCATTGGAACACGGAAATGTTAACACCTGAACAGTAGATGCGCCTATCAGCATCTGTCGATGCTGTGTGTATAGGTTCTCAGGTACATCGGTAGGTACATGCCCAATTGTCAGAGGCAAAACACCAAACGGGGCACACAGTGACTCCCGACGCCACAACATCGAGTAAGCAACTGTCGCTTACTGGAGCAGAGGCAATTGCGGGAGCACATGTGTGTAAGCACTGTCCTACACACACACTCATCATGGATTCCCCGCTGCATTACTGAGGGGCTCCACAAAATGTAATCATGGATGTTGTGTCAAGGCAGGGGATGTACCCATGACAGGCATTAGTCACCCCTGCATGCTGCATCCACGGTCGTATGAAGGTGTAGCAAATTATCGGGTGTAGCTAATTGTGATATACATACCCAATGCCGGAGTACAGCCAGTAAACATCACATGGACATACCATTAACTGGACTCATCGATTTGTAAACTAACGGAGTTATCCATGTGAGTGTAGTGTGGAGTAACTGCTGTAGTGTACTGCACATACAAAATGATATAATTCGTGTACAACCCCCAGATGTCCAAGTGGTACATGCAGTGACTGTCGTGCATGTTCCCGGTCCCACGTCCCGCAAGGGATGTAATGTAATCCCGACGCATGGGTAATGCATTCCAGATGCAAGTCATCAGAATATGTGTAGCACACATTAGCGGGAATAAGTGTTGCCCACAGCTGGTAAGCGATGTTTAAATACAGCTATACGGATATGCGTGAAACAGGGCTAAGCGTCACTGACCACTGCGCAGATCACGGTCAACGATGTACAGAACAAGTGAAACCAGCATTAGTCACCCCTGAAAAAATAGCACTTGCTCTGAAGGGTAAAACGACCACTGCCAGGAGTGGAACAGGCATTCATGAATACAATCACCCAACACTATTGCTAGGCAAGATGTACGCATGGTAGGGTTGCCACAGTTCAAATGACCGATGTGGGACATACGCCAGATGTCTGCAGGATGACACATACACCCGGCCAATACGAAAACCAGAACGTCAGTGTATTGCATAGATAAAAAGCTTATTCTAGTAATGGTCGCATGCACGTGTTCCGTGTCGTGTAACATGTAGGTGGGTCAGATACAGAATAAGTGTTTTATGCAACTATGACATAAACTATAGGGAATATGTTTGTCCCAAAGTCGCAGGACATTTGCTATGTTCACAAATATTTCGCAGGACACAACTGCACAAAGAGGGACTGTCCCTCGCAAAGTGGGATGGGAGGTAATCTTAACCAATGGCAGGTGTGTAATGTGACAGGTACAGACACAGATGTGCGGAGTCCAGGAAACACAGTATACACTGACAAACACACGATGAAAGGCGTAGCGTGCCTGTCACCAACCCTGTCCGAGATATGTATACATATATATATATATATATATATATATATATATATATATCTATATATATATCTATATATATATATATGGTTCTACCTGACATAGCCGAAACCACACAACACCGACAACCACATCACCGACACCACATATTCGACAGTCCATAAACACGAAACCACACATAACCGACAACGAAATAACCGACGGTACACAAACACGAAACCCCATACACTGCACACACCACAATAACAATTATTAAAAACAAAACACATCCCCATTCCACAAACCACACACACAACACAAGCACACCAAAATCCTTACAAGCCCACACTAAACCTTACCCTAACCCTAAGGTCCGTCACGCGCACACTTACCTAGCTCCCTAACCCTAACTCTTAACCGCCCTATCGCTCCCTAACCCTAACTCACTTAACCCACCCCTATCGCCCCTAACCCTAACTCACTTAACCCACCCCTATCGCCCTAACCCTAACTCACTTAACCCACCCTATCGCTCCCTAACCCTAACTCACTTAACCCACCCCTATCCCCACAGACCGTCAATCTCACACTTACCTGCCTAACGTCCGTCACTACCGCATACTCACACAGCCTTCCCCATGTCGGCATCCTCGGTGGTGTTGTCATCCGTGTCGGTCTTCTGCATTGTCGATGTTCTGCCACTCGCGATTCGCGTCGGTCTTCTTTTTCGATCTTCTGGAGCTCGAATTCGCTGTCGGTCTTCTGCGCTGTCGACGAAGTCAGGTAGAACCATATATATATATATATATATATATATATATATATATATATATATATGTATATGTATATATATATATATATGTATATATATATATACACTGACAAACACACGATGAAAGGCGTAGCGTGCCTGTCACCAACCCTGTCCGAGATATGTATACATATATATATATATATATATATATATATATATATATCTATATATATATATATATATATCTATATATATATATATATATATATATATATATATATATATATATATATATATATATATATATATATATATATATATCTACACATATATAATGAAGATAGAAAGGGTGATAGTGTGATATATGTCGATATACCGGGGTCACTGACATCTGCAAATATATAGAAGGGTCGATGACATTCAAAACACCTGTGAGGTGCAAATAAATAGGATAACGCCAACTATGGAACGTGTCACACACCGACACGCGTAACCAGGAGGCTGAAAGACAGAAAGAACACAGTACTGGAACAGTAGAACCGCAAGCAATATGATGATAGTAAGGACATGTAGTCACCGCTGGCGGCGGTGCGGTCCACGTAGGTACCGTGTACAACTGTGGTTGTGAGTGATGTAGCCTGTGTATGTGTGTGTTGAGGATGCCATGTGTGTTCCTGTGTGACTAAAGTGTGTGTGAGTGTGTGTGTGTGTGTGTGTGTGTGTGTGTGTGTGTGTGTGTGTGTGTGTGTGTGTGTGTGTGTGTGTCCATATCATGTGTCTGTAGGTGGCAACTCGGAGGTAGATGATTACGGTAGGTGCGGGTATAGCTAGCCGTAGGCATGTGATAAACAACTGTCCCACATTGGGAGGGACAGCCTCCTGGGCAGGTGTGTCCTGATATGAAACATTACAAAGGGCAACTGTCCGAGAGTTTAGGACTTTAGTATGTCCCAAATATTATGCAATAGTTGCAGGAAATACTCATGCCTGTATGTAAGAAACGGAAATGTTTCATGCAAACCGATAAGTAGTTAAGGATCAAGAACAATTGGTATGTAATGTGGATAAAAGTATGTGCTATCCTGTGTACTGACCGTGGCCATATGTCAGCCTGTAAACACAACTGTGTGACCCGCAAGTGTCCAACTATGGCCATATGAAAAGGTGGCAAGCCATGTCACAGAGGGTCTGACACCAACACCACTGCAATGACTGCAAATATCTGGGACAGACATACACGGGATAGTGGTCATTTACAAATATCCCTGCGCATATCGTCGTACATCCGGAGGTATGGAAGTATTAACCTCACCTGCATATCGTATAGAAACCAATTAACAATGGCCCAAAGTAAATTCCCATAACAGAAGTCTATTAAGTGATAGCACTGTAATTAGGGAAGGGGCCCACACACATATATATGGACTACGTAGAAATGCAAGCCCCACAAAACCGTATATGCTACGTACACCTGCCTACATCCCCCACACTGGAAACAATAGCAATACAGACCGTAACCACAGCCCAAACATCTAGTTAGTCAATTACATCTGCTGAACCGTTAACATACCTTGTGAGAGACACATTTAAAGGCGCCATGCAAAATTGTATCCGTCATATAACGGAACAAATGGTGATGTTACAGGTGTTTGTAATAGTCCTTTATCAGACGGGTGGGATAACAGGTATAGTCACAGGTAGAGCCACATACTCAAGCCATCACACACAATCCATGGGGGACATGACTCCAAAATAGACTTGGCTCTACACATTGCAGTTGCAATTACACACAACAAAACACAATACAGACCGTCTCCCCGAAGGCAGGGCAAATGGCCATCACCCAAGTGGAGAATTCAATTATACCCCACTGTTGCCGCATAATTGGCGAATGGAGTAGCTGCACAGCTGAAGTGCACATAATTAGTCACACCGGACCACCAATTGGTGACAGTAAACCACATGTTGCAGGTATAGACGTATATAAGGATGACTTGCCAGATATGCAAACTGTATGCTCATACTGTAAAACAGTTTAAAGAGTTATACAGAAGAGCGAGATAGAGACGAAACACCAGAACATTATCAAGGTATGTAGAACACGAACTGTATGTATAGTATGTTCTGTATTAAGTTATGTCAGTGTATGCATAGCCTGGTTTGCAGTAATTAAAAGTGTCCGCCATGCATAAAGTGGGGAATGGTATTTATGTAGTGATGTCTTGCTGGTCATACTAATGCTTGTAGAAGCTGTGCATCCAGCAGTGGGCCACAAGGTAAACAGCACAGACACCACAAGGGATGCAACATGACGGCTTTAAACAGAACAATGTCATACGACCCGCCGTCAGTGGCAGGGTATTCCAATAAGTACGTGCCATAGCAAGGGATAATATATGTGTATATACTGTAACAGTACGCATGTGTAAGGGCATATAACATCAATGACATGTCTAAGGTGGACCTTCTGTGCAAGAATGCTTTGAATTATGGGATACCATGTAAAACATGTGTAATGTATAGTACAGTAGATTGATATGTCAGATATGCTACACAGGAGAACAGGCATATGATGCATAACAAAGGTATCGTATAGTGATGTGAGCAGTATGTAATTAATTTATGTATAAACAGCTATGATGAAATAAATAATGTAATCCACTCTGTGCATTTGCAAAGGACGCAAACATTACTCCCATACTAGAATAGCAGAAAAGATGTGACAGACAAACATGAACATGATTGACATGTACAATAACAGGATACATATGGCCTGTAGTCACTGGACATTGTAATAGCATGACAGCTAATCTAACTGGAAGGGCTATTCCAGTAACCATGCACAAAGGACATGTAATAGCTCTACAAGTTCATAGTGGGGTACCATGCAGTCTGGCAAGTCTAAGTGTAACAACAACTACAGTGTGCACACCAGTGGCACCTCTCTAGGGTAGTGTCCTGTGAACAGAAGAGCCATGTGTAACCTGCATCTCTGCACAGTACAGCCACTGCAGTGATCCCTGGCATACGTGTCCACCATCCACCAAGCGAGGTATCACATGAACACTGCTACTGACTGTCCATGTGTGATGTACATAGGAATTATGTCCCAAAGCATGGTGAGTGTCCGGTCTGGGAATGCAACCCCCAAGCACATGCCACACACTGTCGCGTGTGTGTGCACATATCCATGAGCATCATGCTCATAGTGGCTATTGTTTATATCGTGTATGTGGAGTATATCCATTAACATATTGGCAGACATGGGCCCTGTCTTTGCAGCAGAGGTCACCCCTGAGTATGTAGTCTGCAAATGTGTACAGACATGGTGTTTGTACATAAGCCGCAAACTTTAACTGTCGTAGCTCAATAAAGGTCATGGTGTTTTAATGTTGAGTTATGTAAAGCTGTTGTGTAAGGTACACCCTAAGCAGGGTGTTGTGCCCATGGATGTGTGTATAAGTCCGGTGTTCAGAGGTACAATGGGTGCCTATGTACCAGCTACACACCCAGTACAGACATGTGTGGACATGTAGAAGGATATCCATGCCACAGTGGCAATGTGGTAATCACAGGAGTGTGTGCGACATACATGTGTCTTACAAACACGCACAATGCGACATGTATGTAGGGGACTAACACCTATGTGATAACCAGTGGGTGGGTGGTGTACTGCAAAGGTAATGTTCATTCCAAGTGTCATGCAGGTAGAGGCCATGATGTTCATATCAGTATCCGTCACAGTGACACCCGTATGGATGGGGTCTGTATCAGCTGTTGGAGCAACAACGGCGCTGGGTATGCAGTGGTCTGTAAAGCTAGGCAGGAAAGTTGGAAGCATATACCGAACATGAGGGCCCCATGACTGAGGACTGTGGTATGCCAAGTGTAACTGGAATGCAGTATGTGATATGGTATGCCACCCTCAGTGTGTGTCCCGTCCATTAGCCACTTTGCATAACATCCGGAGACATATGTTGTTATGTGCAGGTGGATGTGTATGTTGTCAATACCAGAATGGAGAATGGTGCTGAATGGCAGCGAGAGGACAATGTAGGCTGTGTGGACCCCCGTGTCATCATCAACTACTCTGGCGACTGTATGAAAGGTGTTCAACAGGTGTAGGAGGCATGCTGTGGCCCCAACAAGACCAGCTGGCATCAAAGGACTAGAGCACAACAAAGACTTAGTGAATGATGTCCATGATGATGTTCTCTATAGCCGTACATAACAGTCCAGTGAGGTGTGTAGGGCAATAGTCCCAGTCATGAATTGTGGCGCCACCTTTGTGGAGTGTTACTGTTGCTGTGTGCCAGTCAGGGGCCACAATGTCTGGTACAAGGCTATTACTGAATATGGTGTCCCAGTGGGGAGACATGCTGATCCAGAGGTCTGTGGACATCACAGCCTGGGATTTTGTAGGATGACAAGGGACCTGTGTCCTAGGACATACAGAGTGCAGGTCAGTACTGTGTAGGTGTAACTGCAGGTACACTGCAATGTTCCTGCAAGGAATGTGGCCCCGTAGGGAGTGAGATGGTGTAATGTTAGCATTAAAGCCATCAGACAGCATGTTGCCAACATCACCTGTTACTGTCATGTTCCAGAGAGACAGTTGTATGTGTGAGCAGATGTGGGTATTGCATACGACTACTGACATACCACCATAATGCCTTGTGGTAATTCTCGGAATGTGTCACAGTAATGTGTACATAGCTAGTTATGGAGTATGGAATGAGGGATCCCTTGGCCCTATCAAGGCTGACCAGTGAGTTACCCCACCCATGGGAATGTACACCACTGTGCAACAGCCCCCACCTGTTGTTGTAAAGTATGTCCGTGGGACCGCATCCCCAGAGTGTCTGTTATCTGGTGTGTACCATCATGGCTCTGTGTGGAATAGCATGAACCATATTGCCGTGTACATGCTAATGAAGTGCACTGGGATATGTCTCAGTGTTTGCATGTGCACTGTCCACCTGCAAGTGTGTCACGACAACAACTACCGCTGTCATGCGACATCTGTAGTTGATGTTGTAGTACTCCTCTACTGTGTATGCCGTGAAGTGTGTGGTGCCGGTATGTGGCTAACAAGGGTGAGTAGCATATGTTCAGATTCCACCAATGAGGGGATAACCCCAGGTGTGGAACAGCAGTCACATGTTGGTCGTGTCCATGTCAAGGATACTGTTGGTCTTGGAGGTGGTGTATGGGTCAAACCAGCCGAGCAGAGGTTATGACTCACGCACAGAGTATGCCTAATGTGTTGTTACATGTGCAGCTATCACAGTTAAGTGTGGGTTACTGTCAGTCTCACATCAGTAGCAGCAGTAGTTCCGGACACAGTTATATGCACGTGGAGCACCTGTGATGCATTGTGCTAAGTAACCAGCCGGGATGTGTGTACAACATAGTGGAATATGGGGACATCTCAGCCGTGGGTGTGCCAGTCCAGATATGTGCCTGAGAGCTACGGTCTGTCTATAACCAGTCATTGCAGGTGTGCTCTGCAGAGGCAAGAGGCAGGTCCCAGTCACTGCAGAGATATTGAAGTGGTGCAGTATCAGGTGTGCCTTGCCTGTGTGCGTCACAGAGGATGATGTCAAGCATTGTGTGACATGACCACATGCTTCGCTAGCCAGTTCCCGTTCTGATGGTGACTGTTATTGGACTCTGTGCAACACAGGCAGTATAAAAGCAGCAAGAGTCCAACATGTGATCCGTACTCCCAGGGCTGACAGGTGCAGGTCAACTGTGCCACAGCATCATGTTGTTTGACCAAGTCTGTCAAAGTGGACGTATACTAGATGCCTGTGGAATGACAGCAGAAACATGGACAACTGTTGGGAGTGACACAGTCGTTCGTAGTACAGTGGTAACAGGTCTGGATGACCACAAAATTCTTCCCAGGGCTTGGACCACACCATCAGGGCTATAACACTTGTGGGCTATTGCATGTCCCTGCACACGTAGTCTGTACCCTGAGATACAACTTCAGTCACACAAACATGGAAGATGAGTTACATCGTACCTGCTGAGTTGTGGCATGTGTGCATAGGTTATGATGCAAAACCAGTTACTTGACAGCAGGATGTAAGTGACTATCGCCTAGTGTAGCCTGCTGAGTGGAACAGCAGTGTGACCGCTGACAGTCACCTAAGACAGGTGTGTTGTGTATGTTATGACACCCTATTGGCTATATGTGATGGGCACACGTGTCTGTGGGCTATAGGTTGGTGTGGTTGTGTTTGACAATATGGGCTGTCGTTGGTGCCCACACAGAGTATGGAGGGGTACTGTACAAGGTGTCTCCGTATGTGTGGCCTGTGGTGGGGATCATGTGGGACTATGTGATGTGTGGGGTGCATTGCCAATGTTGCACATCCCCACATGACTGTCAGGTGCAGTCAGGGTTGATGACAGTATAACCCCCAGCAGGGCTGCATATGTGCATCCTCCACAGGCTGTACTGTTGTATGTTGGGAGGTGTGCATTGACTGTGTACATGAGAATTGCCACATGTACAACATAGTCATCATATTGACAGGCAATAGCACTGGTACGTGCCAGTTGGGCATGCCTGTATATAAGTGGTACGTGCCAGGTGGACACGCCGTATAAACCACCATGTCTCACGAGGTATGTGAGTGATATGTGTGTATGACAGCTGGAAATGTATGGACAGACAGTGTACCTGTGAGGACTGGTGTGAAATGGGTGCTAAACTAAGCAGTAGCTCATAACATGCCAAGAAGCTCTGAACAAGTGCTGAGCATGCTCATACATTACAGATAGGGTGTTGGATAATATCAACCCACAAGTGTTGACGACAGTCATGATTGGTGGCACCACATCAGAACACTGCCGGGTATGGTCCGCAAGTCCATGAAGCATTATCAATGTAGATGTTAGCAGTACAGATGTACAAGACAGTACGGATGTTCGGCTACAAATGCCTTTGTATGTCACAGGAGTGTTCTACTAGTGGCCTGTTAACAGATTCACAACTACTAAAGGTGCTACAGTGACATGTGCATATCACACGGTGTCAGCTACAGTAAACCAGGGTTAATGTTTTGTACCCCACCCGCATTGTAGCCCATACCACACAGACAAATGTCAGCCATCTGTGTATGTGAGGATGTGAATGGCCATGACCTATGGGCAATAGTTGTCACAGTGTTGCGAACAACATACAGAATGGGCTGTGTGTGTGAGGTGTGTGACATATGTGCACATTCTGGTGGATGATATCAGCAATGACACCACTAGGGGAATACCCCTGTATCCATTAAGAAAAACCTAGGCTGTGGTCAACATTATGGACAGTGTGTTAGGGATGGTGTAGTGTAGTACACCTCCCTGAGCTGGAGACATCTCCCTGGCCCTTTAGGTAGTCATCCGAGGTACCCATGACATGACAGGGTGGTATCCATGAGCACAGAGATCATTGGACAGGCATACACAGCACCCATGTGACCAATATTGGAATACACATCACCCTCCAGGGGTACGGCCCATGAGTGGATGGCCGATACCAGCCTCCACAATACTCACCTCCAGTATGCAGCATGCTATCCACCTTGCATACAGACATATGCCACACTATGCTGTTAGACATGCTACATGTCCATAGCCTGATCTGAAAGACATATGTCATGGACAACCACCGTCCTACGACTAGGATGGCCACATGCTGGACAGATCCCTGTGCCATACCTGTGACATACTCCCGCCATGCCATGCAGCCCTGTCCACATAGCTGCACATATCATCCCTGTCATACATGGTGTGATGGCTGTATGGTAGATGTAGTATCAACTATCTGGATCAGTAATGTGTCACTGATGCCCCTCGCGGTGGCGTAATGGGTGTCAGATACAGCTAGGAAACCCAGCCCGAACATGCTATAGCCAATAACCTTACCTGCGAATGATGTCCGACTAGCCATTGTCCCATGTCTATCACATGTGCAACACAGGTGATCTGTGGCAGGACGTTGAACAGCTGTACAGTGCAGTGTAGATGTCTATGGCACAACAGATGCATGTACAGGTTTCCATGCGTATTTTGTGCATTGTCACTGCCCAAGTCCAGTAAGGCTGTGTCTGTGTTGATATGTGACATATACACAGCATCAAGGTCAACAGCATTACCGTGGATACATCAGGCATGTGTAGATAGGTAAGAACACCAGTGCAGGCAAACAGACATGCCCACATGGAGACAGACATCACATGCAGTAGGAACACTAATGAGGTGACACACATATATGGGGATGATATCCAATGCATACTGGGTGTTACATGTGTGTGACACATACCTGCCAGTCGTGTTAGTGTCATGTTGATTTGCAAAGATAACTGTGCAGATGTACTAGAAATGTATGTGCAGCAGTATCACTGTACATGTCTGTAAATGTGACCTGTCACCTTCATCATGTCTTACAGATAATGCCTCAAACACGCCTACCAGCATACAGCCGACAGGAGGATGATGTCATAATCCCAAACCTCCATGAGAACTATGATGTGTTATTTAGCCATGTGCCACAGCATGCACAGCAGCGGGACGACCTGTGGCAGGATCTTCACAGGAGGGTCTACGAAGTGGGTGGCCATAACCGCACCTACCAGCAGGTTTGCAGACACTGCACGGACTTGATACGTCATGCAAAACAGTGTGACATTGCAATTGCCAGGGAACAAGGTGGAACAGGTGGTGGGCTACCAACCCAGCCTCCACTCACACACACAGAGGAGCTACTGGCCAGTCTGGGAACACCCTCGGCACAGCCCCCACAAACACTAGCTGCCATCGTGGAGGTGGGTGTCTCCCAACCAATGAGCCTGGAGTTGCCTGGCAAGTCAGTACTGAACATATGGCCAGTATATCCCACATACGTGCATGTGTCAGTGTACATCATGTAATGTAACAACATATGCAAGGTATGTGGACGCACATGCTTTATGCTACCCTGTATATGCTCCATACCTCTGAACTGTACAGGTATTTGCAGGATGTTCAGATGTCTGCCTCATATTGTCGGTGTGTTCCCCTTAATATCAGTCCCTTTCTGGCAAATAGCTGAGGAACGGAGTCATTAAATGATGACATACATTTGTGTTTACGACTGCACATTCCATGTAAAACCCATGTGCATGCAAACCTATTAGTCTAGCAAATTTCTAAGTTTGTAAGAGCAACATGTCACAGTTGTCCCTATATGTCCCCCATCATAGTAGGCTTTGCCCACATTTATTGTTCTAAGAGGTTGAGAGGTATGGTATGCACACATGTGCTGTCTATATGCTATTGTACAGGCAAATGTGTTAACTTGCACTGTGCACCCTGTGGCTGTCATACAGTCATGGATAATGTTCATACTGCTGTGTCACCCTATACAGGTACCTCTGGCGTGCTGCACAGACAAGAGTCTGTTGCAGGTGAGACAGTCATCGGTATCAGGCATGTCAAAGCATAGATCTATTCACCATGTGGCCAGTTAATACATGAATATACAGGTCGCATCACCCATCATCCACACAGGCCACCCGTGTGCAATATATAAAATGAAATGACACACAGACATGAAACTACAGTATTTGTCATTGCTACATGTGTGTCCAGCTGTGCATACAATGGTGGAGGTGTTCTACAATGGAGGCATATGTACTATACAGTGGAACAAAACGTGTGGTACACAAATCAGTACCGCACAGTGAGCAGTGATATGGGCAGACCAAAGGCGTCACCATTGTGCTATATACCCCTGCAATGGTTTCACACATTGTGATGTTCCATCTGACATGTCTGAGACACGTAACGTTTTAGTTGCAATATTGTCACAATTTCCCATAACCCATACCCCACATACCACACATACATCTGTTGTCTGCATAGCCCTGTGGATGGTGACATATCCAACATCTATGGGTGTATGTCATATGGGACAACACAGACATGTGTGATAGATGGCCATCACATACATGACCAACACATGTGCACACATGGCCATGGGGGATGGCCAGAGACATGTAGCTACACAGAAGATGGGATGGGGATACAAGCTGTCCCACTTTGTCCACACATGGTCCAATTACAGCCGTACTAGACCGATTGTACAGGTGATGTGGTACGCTGCACATCCTAAATGCCTGTGCACAGCTAGTGGAGGTGTCAGTGATGTGTACCTCATAAGATGTGTTGAACATGAAGTCTGTGTCATAGCATGATGGTAGTCACCTTTACAGATTTCACTGACAGTGACACCAGGCCACATATACTGTACTTTTCCCCTGCTGCCGTAGGACATCACTGTTAGCTGTGCACCTTGTGTGCATTGTACATCAATGTCATGTGTGAAATAGTGACGTGACAGGTCCGCTATGTGTGGACATGGTTACCAGGCAGCTAACACTCTGTAGTCATCATGCAGGGGTGTCATCTATATGTCCTCCAGTGACCTGTCACATGACACAGCATGGTTTGGTGTGTATACACCTCAGCATTGTAGGTCACAATCCACAGGTATGTCATGGGTATGCATGCAGTTCTGGATATCCAATGCATACATAACATGCACTGTTTAGCAATATAGATGCCTCATGATGCCATGCAATGGCACTGTGTCTGTACATCACATTGTACAGCAATGTAGACAGCTCACATTCCCCTACCATGCCCATGCACATTTGCTCAACATGCATTCTATCTGTAGGGCATATGGACAACACCACAATGTGATACCCAGTATGACGCTGTACATGTGTCAGGACACCATTGTGTCAGGCATGCATGCATGTTAATGCACACGTCAGCAAATTACATGTCAAGGTCATGTCAGCCATGTGTACTATTATCCTGTTCTGGTCCACATGGTGTATCACGGGCATGCATGCATACTACCATGATCGTGTGAATTGCATGGATAATGATATGACACCTGCCTGCTGTAGTGTGCATTCCAGTGGGTATGCTTACAAACACTATTGATGTCTGAGCTGCATGCTGTCAGCTGTATCACAAGCATGCTGCATGCCATCTGTCATATCACATGCATGGTGTGTCAGTGTGTGTGTGTGTGTGTGTGTGTGTGTGTGTGTGTGTGTGTGTGTGTGTGTGTGTGTGTGTGTGTGTGTGTGTGTGTGTGTGTGTGTGTGTGTGTGTCAGTGTGTGTGTGTGTGTGTGTGTGTGTGTGTGTGTGTGTGTGTGTGTGTGTGTGTGTGTGTGTGTGTGTGTGTGTGTGTGTGTGTCAGTGTGTGTGTGTCTATTGTAACTTAGAGTCTTTCTTTGCATTCACAGGTGATGTAGGTGTGTTTCCCTCCTGCGGTCCATCTGATAGTGTCCCCACAGATGCTAGCAGTGATGAACATATGCAGGAAGTACAGGCAGGGATGTCAGGGGCTAAATCTGTGCCAACGGTTGCTGTCCCAGCTATGTCCTCCTCTTCCCCGCACACAGTTCAGCTGCCAACACATATTGCATTTACAGTGGCCATAGAGGAAGGACAGTCAGCATCTGTTAGCATTGAACAGGAACGTGTGATGGCTACAGAAGGTGTGTCTCCACACCATGGTGGCAGTATACTGACTGCAGATGTGCCACACAGGCATGTGGCTGGTGCTGCTCGTAGGAGAACCTCTGGCAGACATGCACCTGCAGGACATAGCGCAGCAGCTGGGATCACCAGATGCATGTTCCAGACTGCAATGGCGGCACAGGCACGTGCCAAACGGCAGAACAGAGAAGGGAAGAGGCTGCAGAAGGCTGCTATCAGTACCTTAAACAACAACATCCAGGCATTGGCAGGTGCTCAACAACAGCTTGCTGATATTCTGGACAGGCGATTGGGTGACATGGTCAGAATCCTCGACCATGGCATGGCAATCCACGAGCGTGAGCTGTCTGTGCTGGAACATGAGGTAGGGTGAGGCATAGGCCACATGGGCGTAGGCCAGCTACACCACCTAGTGCAGGTCAATGTGAGCGTGCCATCTCACATGGCCGCTCCCATAGTGCCGGTAGCAGTAGCAGTGCAGCTGGTACTGTGCTGTCCACCCCAGGTCACAGCAGGCCACATGGACGTGGCCCTGGATGTTCCCAGTAGGGACACGGTTCCAGTGGCCATGTGTCGTTGGACAGTAGCTGTCCTGTTCCTCTGCCTGGTAGTGCCCGTGCAACCCCTGGCAGGCACAGGACACGTGGCCATGTCTGGTCACAGTGAGCTGTACAACCTGGTCTGTACAATCAGGAGCTGTCCATAATACCCTTGTGTAGGCCTCACAAATGACAGAAATGTGTGCATACATTAATGTACACAGCAAACACAACTGCAGGGCTCCACAACACCCACATGCATACGGAACAGACATGTCCATTCAAATCACTGGCCCTTACCCACACACATGATGTCATCCATTGGTGCAGCCTATGCCCCTGGCAAACAGTATCACCCTCTGCATATGATGAAGCCTGTGCCGCATCCCTGTTATCCACACCATCTGTGCAGGGATATGCTCAAATGGTCTGATGCACAGGGTGAACAGAATAGTGAGAGGTGTATCTAACATTACTTCTGTATGCATATTGAGGGATGTGTATGTTGCATTGGTTGTGTGTGAATACTGAGTGCAGGGATATGCTCAAATGGTCTGATGCACAGGGTGAACAGAATAGTGAGAGGTGTATCTAACATTACTTGTGTATGCATATTGAGGGATGTGTATGTTGCATTTGTCGTGTGTGAATACTGAGAGATGTGTATGTGACATCAGTGGTGTACTGTCGACATGCACCAGTCATACCATGTAGTCCAGGTGCAGCATGCATTGTGATATGTTCACAGTATGTTTCTCGGTTACAACAGTAACAGCATGTTGGTAATGATGCCCTGGTTCCCTCCTATGGTGTACTGGCATGTGCTTACAGGTAGTAGTGTTTGCAGTGTTTGCAGTCCCCCATGTGTAACTGTGGAGTACTCACAGGCACGTATGGCAATATCAGCATGCTAAACGTACCCTCAACCTGACTGTTGGAAAGTCGAACATGACACAGATGTCCGCACATATACTGCACCTGAAGCATGTGGTCAGTTGAACAGGCTACAGCGGATAGAGATGTGACATACATACCAGGAAACATTACAGGTATGTTCACATGGTGCAGGGGTTGTACACAGCGGTCTGGCCAATGATGACGTTAGAGGCCACCTGATAGCATGAGGCCACACTGTGTAGCAGTAATACCCTGTCACAGTACAGGAACATGGCCACATTCACGGGGTTTACAGCACTATAATGCACACCCCATAGTGTTGAGGTGTGGAACCTTGCCTATGTGGTCATCATCCTCGCAGTACTTTGCACCAACACGACGTGGCATAGAGAAGGAACATGCACAGATAGCCAGTATGGCTGGGACCAATGGCATCAACTGGATAGTAGACTGCATCACCATGAGGGGTTAGTCACCATGAGGGGTTAGTGATCCTGTTTCCACTGTATGGTAGCATACACCCTCATACCAAGCACCAGACAGCCATACATACATACATACACACACACACTGTGGTGACCAGATATGTGTGTATGGATAGCCGATGTGTGTGATGCACCACACCTGCCGACGTCACGCTTTCCACACTGCAGTATGTACAGATTTCTACAATGGTGTACAGGGATGTGTAACAACTGGGACGTAGTCCCCACCATATGTGGCATGTGTGGTCACACAAGCGGACACACATGGCAGTGCTGAGAATGATACACCTGCCATATGATGAGCCGTTTGATAGACATGCAGCGGTAATGTCCGCAGTATGTGTACCAACGCTATGTCTGGCAATTGTGTGGCTATATGCACATGGGAAGATGTCAGTGTTACAGGTGTCATATGACATACAGTTGGTAACACCTGACCGCTGTGTATGCGTTATGTCATCACCGTCAAGTAACAGTGACATAGTGTACTGTTTGCACATGGCAAGGTAGGATGGCGTGTGACACACCTTTGAGCCATCCCCAGCACACATACATCTACACAGGTGGATCACCACTTTATGTATACACATCCCTCCATACGTGATGTACAACCAACCGTACTGTCTGTATGTCACCATATACAGGTGTCAATGATGGGGCTGCATTGCGACTGCATGTTGTAGTTAGGCACAGCTGTGTTACAGACATCGGACACTGCACATGCATGGTTGCTGCATGCACAGTACAGATTGTACATGTGTGTTGGTCCTACATGTGTCTCCTGTAGCCATGTTTGTATGCATTGCTATTGGTGGACATGTGTGTTGCCATACATAACACATGGACTGTGGTATGATATCACAGGTGTCATGGGCGACTACTACAGGGGAATGTGTCCTCCATCAACATTGCTACCTCCTGTACTGTGAGCATTCAAAAGACATGGACCCACCTTCCATTTGCGTGCGTATGATTGCTTAGGTCACTGTTCTGCATGGGGGACAGGAAAGACTAAGCTATGTACATATGTGTTGTGTGTGTGGTCCATGCACACATCCACTGCAATCACGTGTATGACATATCCAAACATGTGTGATTGTTGGTGTACAGCAACACTCATCTGTCACAGCTGTGTAAGACCCGGGGCCCCTGGTATGTCTTGAGCTGCCCTGGTCATGTATAGTGGTATAATTGCAATGCATAACACCTGTTGGAACCCTGTCAGTACATGTGTACTCTGCATAGTTGCTGTAGACCTCTGTACAGTCCACTGGTCATGTGTCACACGCTGTTGTGGTAATGTATGGCTGTGTATTGCTGCAGCAACGACATGGTGATGTCTTGAGGGCTACAGTGTATACTGCAGTGTGTACGTCTGTGATCTGCACCTGTGACAGCTGTGATGGCAGCTGAGTGTATACTGGTCACTGCATTTGTGTGACCGCCCTGTGCGTGGGGACAGTTATACCTTATTGTGCCCTTCCATATTTAGACTCTGTCTGCATGCAGGACGGCCCACCCTGTGCATGGGGACAGTTATACCTTACTGTGCCCTTCCGTGTTAAGACTCCATCTGCATGCAAGATGGCCCTTTGCAACTGCTAAGTCTGTGAGCATGCTCAGTATGCTGTTGTGTAGATGGACACACATGACAGTCCAAACTGAGCCCTTGCGTATTGAGACTCCGTCTGCATGCAAGATGGCCCTTTGCAACTGCTAAGTGTGTGAGCATGCCCAGTATGCTGTTGTGTAGATCGGCACACAGTACAGTCTGAACGGACGTGTATTACTAAGCAGGTGGCCATGGCCAGTGACACCTTGTGTCAGTGATGTCTCTCTGTGCATGGGCATGGCCGTTGACATCCTGTATAGCCATGGTGGTCATCCAGGCAGCAGATGTCCATTTTCAACGTCACGATGGATGCCTACTGAGTACACACTGGTCGACTATCTTGAAGGGTGTACTGTCTGTGACGCGTCCCGTGTCTATGTCTTGTTGTTGTGGTGCTCTGTCAATCTTACACCACTGCCATGTGTTTGTCTACATCTACTGTGGGACAGTAATATGTCTGTATGCTTTCAGACTGATCACTCTCTATACAATCCCTGTCGGCGTCCTTGACAGTGCGGATGATGACACACTCCTAGAAATATGCCCCTGGGACTGCTGTGTTTAGTAATCTCGGTAGTGCGTTCTGTAAATGCGTCATGCTGTAGTGTGATAGAGTAGTTAGGTGTATGTTCGACTCCCAGCCCTGCCAAGTGTGTGTGTGTGTGTGTGTGTGTGTGTGTGTGTGTGTGTGTGTGTGTGTGTGTGTGTGTGTGTGTGTGTGTGTGTGTGTGTGTGTGTGTGTGTGCGTGCGTGTGTTTGCGCACATGCTCCTGTCCGCCTGGGGACTCAGTCTTGCTTTTAGATGCCGCACACCACAGATATTTCCTACGACGTCTTAGCCTTTGCGGATGATGACACACGACTAGATGTATGCCTCTGGGACTGCTGTGTTTAGTAATCTCGGTAACGCATTCTGTAAATGAGGCATGCTGTAGTGTGATAGGGTAGTTAGGTGTATGTTTGACTCCCAGCCCTGCCAAGTGTGTGTGTGTGTGTGTGTGTGTGTGTGTGTGTGTGTGTGTGTGTGTGTTTGCGTGCATGCTCCCACCCACCTGGGGACTCAGTCTTGCTTTTAGATGCCTCACACCACAGATATTTCCTACCAATGTCTTAGCCTTTGCGGATGATGACACACGCCTAGATGCATGCCTTTGGGACTGCTGTGTTTAGTAATCTCGGTAGCACATTCTGTAAATGCGTCATGCTGTAGTGTGATAGGGTAGTTAGGAGTATGTTCGACTCCCAGCCCTGCCAAGTGTGTGTGTGTGTGTTTGCTCGCATGCTCCTATCCGCTTGGGGACTCAGTCTTGCTTTTAGACGCCTCACACCACAGATATTTCCTAACGACGTCATTGCCTTTGTGGATGATGACACGCACCTAGATGTATGCCTCTGGGACTGCTGTGTTTAGTAATCTCGGTAGTGCATTCTGTAAAAGCGTCATGCTGTAGTGTGATAGGGTAGTTAGATGTATGTTCGACTCCCAGCCCTGCCACGTGTGTGTGTGTGGTTGCACACATGCTCCAGTCTGCCTGGGGACTCAGTCTTGCTTTTAGACGCCTCATACCACAGATATTTCCAACTGACGCCTTTGCCTTTGCGGATGATGACATGTGCCTAGATATATGCCTCTGGGACTGCTGTGTTTAGTAATATCGGTAGCCCGTTCTGTAAATGCGTCATGCTGTAGTGTGATAGGGTAGTTAGGTGTATGTTCAACTCTCAGCCCAGCCACGTGTGTGTGTGTGTGTGTGTGTGTGTGTGTGTGTGTGTGTGTATGTATCTATCTACATATATATATATATATCTATATATATATATATATATATATATATATATATACATATATATATATATATATATATATATACATATATATATATATATATATATATATATATATATATATATATATATATATATATATATATTGTATATAGATATGTATGTTGGGATTATCACTCTTGAATGTGCCGCGTTAACTGTATGTGATCACCTTGGATGTAATGTATGTACATCTGCTATGGCTCTGTGATAGTGCACATACTGTGTGCTGTAGTGATCGTGGGTTATACTTGTGTAGTGACCGGTTACTGTGTTGCTGGGTATTACACGGGCATTGGAAACAATGTTAGTATAGCACCTTTGAATGGTCGTATGCACATCTAGGCAACAGTCAGCAGTGGTTATTACATTGGAGGGTGAGTATGGCTCATATCCATATGTAGTAACAGACAATTCTATGCAACTCAGGTTAACATTACAGACTCACGTTTATCCACAGGTTGTGGTACAGATCCCAGGACTCTATGTGTATACATTGACAGGTGCAGGACTGGGTTGTGTTGGATGCATGGAGGAGTGTCCATGGCCAGTAATGGTGATCTCTACAGCCTGGCAGGTACAGTCTGTGACTGTCCCACAACCTCCTGTATATGGCTGACAAATGCTGTACCTGTGTATGTGCAGACACACACACTTACCACAAACAGGCCATGCAATAACCGTTGTCCCTCACACACACACACACACACACACACACACCTATGTGTACATTGGATGGCTCAATGACAGCTCTGGAAATGTAACACCACACTCTGTGCATATGATGTCACCTGTGCCACCACCTGTGATGTGTAACATTGATGCAGGATCAGACTAACCTGGTGCTGATGCACACGGTGGCTGTATTCCACTGTATTGATGTTAGCATGCTGTTAACACACAGTGTGTTACTTCCAGGTGTATATCAGCAGGCATGATACATTGCAGCTATGACCATCAATGTAGCATAGTTTACAGCACTGTTAATTCTGATGATGTATTCTCCATCCATGTGCCATTTCACTGATGTGTGTAGTATTGGCAGCATGTGTGTCTGAGTGTGCAGTACATGTGTAATGTGTGTAGTACACATGTATACATGCTTACAATTGCATACACTGGCATACACAACATTACACGGGCTTCACCATTTGTACACTAACTTACTCGTTCTTCCACATGAGCACACGGGCTAACACGCACGCATACATGCTTACTCGGGCTTACTGGCACGCACGGGCGCAGACACACTGTGGGCAGGTTTGCAGGTCACATCGGTGGTATCCATGGCGTACATCGTCAGTCTCCTGACGTTCCCTAGGATAGCTCATAACACGCCTCTTCCACTGAGAACTGACTGCAAACATGTGACACTGCTCCAGTGAGATTAGTGTTTTATACATACACACTCATGTTGTCACCTATTTTCTACTCTAATAGTCCCCTTATCCTACACTACACTGTAGAGGCTTGACCCATATGGCATGACATGTTGTGATTCACTATCCTCAGCCTCACTTGCATCAGATTGCCTACAAACGCTTTGTTACATCTCTGACAGAGTGCTTCCACACATAACAACCAGTACACAGTAGCCATGTTGTCTCCAGCTTGCCATTCATCTGCATGACGTACTAACATCTAACTAAACCTACATTTTGTATGTATATTATACATATTTGACTTGTTTTGAAGCGCAGCGTGTTCTCGTGGAGCTGCGCTACACTTCCACACCGGAGATCGGGGGAGGACAACTACTGTTTTATTGATCTCCAATGGACAAAGCTGCCACTGGCCTTGGACTTGGACATTGGCATGCTTCTTCGACTGTATTCCTACTGTATTTGCAGCTGTCATTGCTCCGTTTAGCAATGGGCAGAACATTAGTCGCCTAACATCTGGGTACATTTCTGCACATAACTCTGTTCTTCCACGGACAGCTTACTGTTTCATGTATCATGTATTTACATCATTTGCATAGCTTTCACATACAAATGGGGTATGTTGCAAATCCCAACATTGTCCGTGCAATGTTCGTGTTATGGGTGGTCTTGCACGTCCCTACGGGTGTTTGCTGAATAGCCTGGCAGTCATCTTTCCTTGCTGTACTCTCACTCAACTCATACACGCCGGAGGCTTCATGTATCATGACCTAGGCTTTGCTGTGTGCTATGTCTATTTGTGGTGTATACATGGCTGTGGGTATGTCCCACTGTCATCATTGGTAAAGGTGATAGCCCTATAGGTACTTCATGTAGACTGCGGTGTCATTTGACATGTCAGCACATACCTGCGGCCAATACTGAACTTCTTACTGCAGCGCTTTTCATACGTTCTGAGTTATCTTGCAGTCGATAATGCTGTTTCCTCAGACATGTATCTGTTTCTGATCATATCTCTCAACCTCCTAGAGCAAAACATCTGTACAAAGCCTAACATGATGGGGAGACAAATAGGGGCAGCTTTTAAATATTGCTCTTACAAATGTGGATAGTTGACAGTTAGGTTTTGCATTAGTATGACTTTTCTGAAGGATTTGGGGTCTTAAACTCAAATGTTTGTCATTATTTAATGACTTCAGTTCTCAGGTATTTGCCAGACAGGTACAGATTTTAAGAGGAACACACCAAACATATGAGGCAAACATCTACACATTCTGCGAGACTCTGTACAGTCGAGAGGTATGTTTCTGATACAGGATATCAATTTTCATACACCAATACACGCAATATATGGTGCCATCACAGGCCAGATGCCATTACATTCCTATTGCAGGACACACCCACCCAGAGGGTTGTATTCCTCACACAGGCCAACAGGTGCTTATCCACACTAATTATTCTATCATGTACCTTATGTGTACGCCGGCATTTACGCTTTCCGTCAGTGGCAGAGCTCACGTACGAGTATGGGGGACTGGACACTGTATCAGTGACAATGCATGACACCCTGAGGGACACATGTCTTTTGAGTCTATTAACCTTCCACATTGACTTTCACAGGGCTTACGTTGTCATTCACATTTGTCGAAATACATGCTTTTGACTTGTACATGTTTTGTCATTTGTCCTGACGTCTTTCTTCTCACCTGTCCACATAGTATCACTAGTTCTGTACATTTATTTAGGATGGGTTACCTTCATACCTCTCACCTGTACACATTATGGGTAAACGCCCCGAGGTTTGACCTATGATTCTGTTACATTTGTCATAATAATGTGCCTTTCTGGTAGATTGCTGGCAAGGCTTGATGGACTGTACGGTTAGGTAATAATGACTGACATTTCTATTTCATGATTACTAACTCTCATAACATTCGTATTCCTGACTGCACCATTATTCTATCAACGTTCTGCCTTTGTCTGGGGTATATTTAATATAGTCCCTATTTGTATTTCATGTACTATGCCTTAGTCCAGCTGTCTTATTCTGAATGTTTGGCAGGTATGGTTACCATCTTGGTCGTACGCATGTCCATCCATGATAATCACCTAAAGGACACGGATATAGGTCCCTACATCTTCCCCCAATGGTTTACACAATATCCAGTAGATGGGTTGCACCTTTTTGGAGAATATAGGAGTGTGCTATACCCACATAGGTATATTGATCACTCCCATGGGGCGTACCTAATAGATCTGTGCCAACCAACACCTAGGCCCATTTCTGCATACCCATGATTCCCATACCTGACACCCCTCCACAGTACCCATTAGACATGTTTAATGTGAGCGATAATAAAGTGTGAAGACACGTCTGAGCACTCCTCACTCTCCGGATATCAGGTCGTATGTCATACATTCTATCGACCCATGTGTTATTACCCTTGCACCTGCTACTGTTGCATGTACAGCTATATCGTAGTTGCAGCTGTGATATCTTTTGCATTAATGATGGTTCGCACTTCTAACGGGATCAATTTTTGGGGTCCTGCAAAGGATACCTATATTCATGTTTAACGTGTAGAACTTGCAGGCCCTGTCACACTGGTACTTTCCGGGCAATAGTTTGGAAAGCAGCAGTGTATTCACCTTTCATGCATGTCTGTCTGTCTATCCATAATAGCTATACCGTGACCTATTTATGTACATGTGTTATATGTACAGGGACATATGCTTGTTGTGTATATATCTATTCATGTATCGTGTGTGTATGTATATATATATATATATATATATATATATATATATATATATATATATGTATATATATACATATATACATATGTCTGTACATTCCTCATTTCATAATTTGCTTTGGTTTAAGTCTGTGGATATATGTGTATATATATATATATATATATATATATATATATATATCCATATCATATCCTTCAACTGTACAGATTTTCACTGCATGTACAGCTGTTTGCCTCTTATCTTTGGTCCATTTTTCATAACCTTGTGTCTATCTGGCAATTTAGTGGCATATCATTAAAGACTGACGTTGGTAAATAATGACAAACATTTCATGTTACGACTTCATACCCTTCAAAGAATCCATGCTAGTGACACACCTGTTATTCTATCCACTTTCTATGTTTGTTAGGGCAATATCTGGGGATTGCCCCTATTTGTACCAGTTGTTTTCATGGCTTTGTCCGGTTTTGTACTTTACGGGGTTAACAGGTATGAGCCATGTACATAGAACGTGGAGAAAACAGCATTAATTTGCTATGCTGTGAGCAGATTACACACGAGCAGGTGCACTTGCATATCCTTATTGTGGGTTACATATGTTTCATAGATATCTGTGCTTACGTGGACTTTCATAATTCTGACCGTAACAGTTACATATCTGTATTCCGGTTTACGGACTGCTGCAAAACACAAGTTCACATTTACATATTTAAATGTGTGTACAGCACGAACGCATTCATTACCCTTTAAAGTTATATGTGCAGTGGTCGTAGGTCAACCGGGACTGCATTCACATTGGCCGGATGCTGGAACCACTATTCTATTGGTGTTCTCCCTCATTGATATGCATACCCATAGTACTTAGCTACATCAACATATGCCTCACTGCTTCACCTACAACACAGGCATCCATTCTCCTGCTGGGAAAAACACAGTACTACATATTACACATTCCCTATTGCCTACTGCTGTAGACCCCAGCTGCATTGTTAATCACTCCAAGGATATGCAGAACACCAAGGCATATAGTCCTGGCACATACAGGTTTTTGATTGTCAGGGTGATCATGTAGTGATCTGGGTTTAGGCTTGTCCGCCTGGTGAATGGAACTTCCCTGGCCGAGTTCAAATGTCAGATGAAGCATATGGACACGGAGTTTCTCCCTATTATAAAGTTTTACCTGTGTTTATAGACACAGGTGTTTGGGCACCTGTCAGCAGCTTATTTTGTTGGCAATACATATTATGGGTGGGTTTGTTACAATCCATACTCCACGGTAAGGGGTGTTCCCATTCACATTTGACTATTACCTGTATACAGTCATACGGGGATTATTATTTTGGACATGAAGTGACTACAGGTATGCAGTTGTACATTACACAAATGTGAAGGGTTGTTAATGTAAATATGTATGGACCATACCTCTCAACCTCTTAGAGCACCACATCTGCACAAAACCTACACGATGGGGGGACAAATAGGGACACATTTTAACGATTGCTCTTACAAGCTTAGAACATTGATAGAATACTAGGTTTTGCGTTAGCATGACTTTTCTGAAGGATGTGGAGTCTTAAACTCAAGATATTTCACATTATTTAGTGACGTCAATCCTCAGCTATTTACCAGACTGGTGCAGATTGTCGGAGGCACACAACAACAATATGAGGCAAACCTCTGGTCATTCTTAGGGTTGCCACCTTTTCAAATGCCCAAAGTGGGACATGTTCTGTAGAAATGTCAAATTTTCCAGGACAAAACATACCTACAGCCGTGCATAGTACAGAACTTTACCTTTTTTGCACAAATAAAAGCTTATTCTAGTAACATTTGAATTGCTTATGCAACTTCACATAACATATAGAAGTTTCATATATAAAATAACTGTTTTATGCAACTATTAAAGAAACTTAGGAAATAATTTTGTCCTAAAATCTCAAGACATTTGCTATGTCTTGATTTTTTCACAGGACACAACTACCTAAAGAGGGACTGTTACTAGCAAAGTGGGACAGGTGGTAACCCTAGTCATTCTGCGAATATCTGGACAGTTGAGTGGTATGGTAGGGACCTCTGTAATATGCTGTTGTATTCTGGCACAGCAGTAGCTCAGCATTAAAGACTGCAGTTGGAACGTGCTGACAGACAGTTGGGTTTCAGACTTCATACTCCGGACATTAATGCCAATGTGCAAACTGTTATTCTATCATATTTCTATGCTTCTAAGAGCTATCTTTACAAATTGTCCCTGTTTTTTGGACCTTTGTCTCACTTGTATTCACAGCTCTGTCCAGATATCTTGCTCACACAGGTTGACAGGTATGGTCAGTCATGCCTGCATACAGTCAGTGTCCCTCACACTTGATCAGGGTTGACCTGTTTACGTCAGTGTCTTCCTCACCCTCATTCCATTTGCCACTATGCGAATGTGTGCATTATATTCTCCATCCTATTCATGTTGCGACACGTGCATCACGGGAAGGTGTTTTATCCTGGGTAGTAGGTTATGCATGCCCACTTAGGGCTGGACAGTGTCATGGACCTCCACTGCATGTTCTGACTTGTGTCCAGATATCTACAGGATTGGACATCATGTCGTCATACCCATTCTACTATTTACACAGGTTGGTTATCGCATGAGGGATATCCCAAAAATTGGACAAGACCAAAACAAGTCAGATGCCGAAGATATCTGTGGATTTACGAAAATGTACAGGGGGTTTTACATGCAGGAGATACATGGTTTGCAATTCTGACACTGCCTAGGGTGACAATACCTACTACATATGCATAGGGGTCACTGTGTGTAGCTGGGTCTGCAACAAACCAGTGGACCAAGTACGGCTGGATTTGGTGGATGTTCTGGTATGGAGACAGGTTGTGTGGTGTGGAGGGTATGCTGGGTAGGCCATTATGCATCCAGGTGTGTTGCGATTGTTACGGCCAGTTCCATCAGGACCCATCTGTGGGTATGTGATGGTGACATATCTATACATTTGTCTCGCGCATTTCCATATTCATATGTTTATGGGATTGTGTTCTACACTATGGCCTGTCTGCTTGTCTTGCAGCTGTTTCTACATGTGGTTGTGTTTCTTTCCACTTCACCCACTGCCCCCTTGTACACCTCCAATTCACCTTTTCTGCATACGACGCAGTATCGCCTTTGAGGATTTTACCATTAACCACCCACCCCTCACACGCAAATTCATCACACCCCATAGAGCACTACTTTGGTTGTTGGCCAATGACACGGCCAGAGTAACACATTGACAAATCTACATGTGTCGGGTACCTTTATGGTTGTGTGGACTACCCTGCCATGTTTGCTTTCCACATGCTATACCTCACACACATAGGTACACGCCCATACTTCACTTTCATTACTTGGTTGGTACATCCGGGTACTACCCGTTCGACTGTGTCACATACACATTCGGATTATACCGCTGACTTCTGGATTTTGCCAGCCTGTCGTACTCATTGGTAGGATGGCACCTTTTCCTATGTCCAAGCTATTCCTTACACATGTCCGACTGTTGTGGACAATGCCTCCCCATAGTCGACGGTTGTGTTTCCACCTTTTCAATTGGCCACAGTGTGACATTTGCGGTCAACACAGCATATTTTACAGGCCGACACATACCCACGGTCAGTTCAGCAGATAGAACTTACAATTCTTGCCTATATCTAAGCTTATTCTTGTAGCATTTCGGTGTCTTATTCTGTTTCTTATGACATTTATGTAATATACGTTCAGTGAAAAATCTTTAATGCAACTATTACATGACATCTACGGAATAATCATGTCCTATATTCTCTGGACATTTGCCATTTTTACAAGTTTGTGTCAGGATACATCTACCCACAGAGGGACTGTCACTCGCAAAGTGGGACAGGTGGTAATCTTAGTCGACGGTACGGATCATACTGTTCCTTTCGGCCTACATGTGTCCTTATTGTTATAGCTATTTATATGCTCCTTCTGTTTCGTTTACATGTGTATGCTATTTCCTATCACATTTGGTATGTGAAATACAGACATACCTTTTGTATGTGACTATTACATGGCTTGTGGGATATGATTCGGACATACGGTCACTACATATATCTACATTTCTCTTCATGTATTTTGTTATGGACACATCTGCACAGCTATGTACCCTCCCTCACATTATGGGTCAGCTGGTGACCCTCTCCATTGGGCTGGATGTACCTACTGGCGGCGTGCTAACATATGATACGTTTCACTTCCACATGGTATAGCTATCAACACTACGTTGGACTATGGGCACATGGTTTTCATGTCATTTGTTCAAGAGTAGGGACCAGTTATTCCCTACTGTGCATTTGTGTTTGCTTCTTCATTTTCTGTTCTCAGGGACTATCTTGCATGCTTTGCATACGTTTCAGTATCCACGGACACTGATAGGTGCGATTACTATTGCAGGCGGAATATAATATTCAGCAGTTTAGGTTGCTCATCGACAGCTGACATTAACACGCCTCCATGCGCAACTTTGCTATGCCCCATGCACTCGCGCATGTTTCCTATGCACGTGGCTGTGGCAGCTGCACGCCTTCATTAATATGCATATGGTGCGACTACTCCATATATATGCCGCAAGGCCGGCGCAAGCCTTACGCCGGCCTTGCGCCGAGCTTCATGAATCTCGGGGTTGGTTTTTAAATACTACATTTTTTCCAAGGGTGAATATTTTCACCAAATAAAGGGTGTAGCTATGGGTGTAGTTTGTGCACCCATCTATGCTAACTTGGTTCTGGCAAGGTGGGAAGAGAAATGTGTCTTAAATTCAATATATAGGGACAGCTGGATTTCATACAAATGTTTTCTGGATGATATATGTGTCTTGTGAACATCTATTGAAGATGAAATTGTAGAATTTATTATTTTTTTAAACAATAGTACTACTTTTTTTAAATTCACTTATAGAGTCAGTCATGACAATTTAGAATACCTAGATATAGAAATATATAGAAAAGATAATATTTATAAATCCAAAGTATTCAGAAAAAACACTTATTGTAACTCATTTTTGCATTTTAACAGTGGTCATCCTGCATATTGTAAGAAGAGCATTGTGAAGGGGCAATACATCAGATCGAGCAGAATGACCTGTGATGATGAGGATTTTGCAAAAGAAATTGAGTTACTAAGACAAATGTTCAAGGCAAGAGATTACCCTGACATTTTGCTCAAACATGTTGAGTAAGAAGTTATTATAGGTAGGAAAGGGAGATTCCAAC
Organism: Protopterus annectens; assembly: GCF_019279795.1. Classification (NCBI taxonomy): domain Eukaryota; kingdom Metazoa; phylum Chordata; order Ceratodontiformes; family Protopteridae; genus Protopterus; species Protopterus annectens. Next base: position 1,438,197,267 of record NC_056731.1, read on the forward strand.
CTATTCTAGGTAAGATGACTTTGAGTGGTTTTGCTAATACAACACACAAAGAAGAAAATTTTGAGAGGGCATTAGTTATAGAGTACAATGCCAGTTCTAATTTGGTCAGAAGCATCTTAGAAAATTAGTGGAATAGGTTTTTGGCTTTTACAGGCCTGGAAATCCCAAATGATAGATTAAAGATAGCCTATAGAAATGCCAGTTCTCTGAAAAACATTTTAGAAATTAATCATAGTACAAATGTAGGGGGAAAATAAAACAAAACTGGGACATACAAATGTGGTCATTGTTCCCAATGTGAGTAGATAATAAGCAAAGATAAAGTAATAGTAAAATCTAGAAACATAACTTTATTAAGTAAATGTTATTCAAATTGTGATACCAATGGTCTCATATATTTAGCCTTGTAACAAGTATGTCAGGCTTTTTATATTGGAACGACCGAGAGAAAGCTCAAAAGAAGGATATATGAGCACATGTATGACATTCAGAATGGGATGGAGAATAATGCACTATACAAGCACAAACAGTCATGTACACATGCACATTACCTATTTTTTTGTAGTGGGAAAGGTAAACTTGGATGCACGGGGTGGTATGTGGGAAGAGAAAATTGAGTACAAGGAGCTTTGGTGGCAACTAACATTACAAGCTAATAGTTGGCCAGGTTTGAATGAACACATTTCCATAGCTCCCTTACTCAAGTTAAGATCAGCTAAATTATAAATTACACTTTGGAACAACAATTCAGAATATTGCATCTTTCTAAAGAAGGATTTTAACAAGTGTGTTTTATGTGTGTTTTTACAAGCTTTTAATTCACTTGTAAATATTAATAGAAATTTTAGATTAAGGTTAAATTTTATATAACAGTACTATGGAATTTCTATTTTATGCAGTGTTTTTAGTACATATTAATTCACTCAGTTTTGGTTTATATTTTAATGAATTATTTAATGATTTCTAGTTCCCTGTATTTACTTTATGATGCTTTTAATTTAGTTATGCTTTTAATAGCATGGATATGTATGTATTAAGTAAACATTCACTGGTTGGAATTTTAATGATGTCATGACTATGAACGTTAAATTGATGCATTTTTTTACTAGCCCACATCTGAAGAAGTGTTTCTAAATGAAAACGCAAACTTGGTACATTAATGTGGAGTATTTGAAATGTGTTATTCAGTGTCTAATAAAATTTGTGCCCTCAGTCCTCGCTTGTACTGTGGCTTTATTGTTGCATTGTGCTGGTACCTGTTTTAAGTTTAAAGGTTTATTTTGGTACCTTGTCCTTTGTCTTTTGGATTCTACCATTTCAGTTACAACCACATTGACAGGTCATACTGGGTAATGCCTATGACACATTCATAATAAAAAGAAATTTTTTGCAAGAGACAGTAAGTCTTCATTGACCAAGGTGATGGTATCTCACTAAACTAGCTATTTGGATAACCAAACAATAAAGATTATATCAGAGTCTGTAAACTTTAAAGGAATATGAGGAGGTATCTTTAGATTGCTTCTAAAACATATTCAAAGGATCTATCAATTCTACTATACATCTAGGTCAGTTGCAGAAGTAAGCAATAAAATATTACAATCCATTCCACAAGCCTCTCCAACCAAGAACACTCACTAATAGAGAACTCAGCTGTCATAACTGCAATAAAAAATATGACTGATGCTGACATTCAGCCAGGTCTGATTTAAAAAACAACTCAATGATCTGAAGCTGGTCAAATGTGGTCACTGTATTTTTGGAGAACAATACATTTAATCATTTAGTATTACAAAATGTCATAAAGAGACATTGCATGTTGTTCTAGTACATTGGAACTGGCCGTATTCCAGATGCTGTGGTCTAATTTGAGTTTTCTGGGATTCAGAGAAGAGGGAAGGGGTGAGTTTTATTTTCAGTCTACTCATTTATTTTTTGACTTTATGCAACCTCCGAGTTGGTATATATAGTGATCAAGTAATTGATTAGAAGTGTTGTGTAACATTGTTAGTGTTGTTGTTTGCGAATGCGACTTTCTCTGTCTTTAGGCATTTTTGAGGTGAATGGACACATCGATAAATAAGGATAATGATCATACCTTTCAAACTCTTAGAGCAAGAAATCTGGAAAAAGCCATGAATAAAAGTGGGACAAAGGTCCAAACAATAGGGACAATTTTTAAATATTGCTGTTACAAACTTAGAAAGTTGATAGAATAACACGTTTTGCATGAATATGATTTTTTTCTGAAGGATATGTCTGAAACTCAATTCTCCATTATTATTTTCTAACTGCAGTCTTTAATGATTTCCACTAATTTTCCAGAAAACCACAATGTTGTGAAAAATGGACCAAAAATACGAGTCAAAAATCTGTACAGTCTGCAAAAATCTGTACAGTTGAGAGGTATGATAACAATACACATAGTAAGTTTCTCATTCTGTACAGATTTGTCACTGCAGTGCACTGCACCCAGTTGAGGAACATGTGACACCAGATTCCACAAGCTGATCAAGATGGTTGCCAAATTCCATGGTTACTTAAGTGGCAATAGGGAGCTTCACCCTATGGCTGCAGGTGAAACCCAAGCCTTCCCTTTCTCTTTTTTTCTCTTTCTCTTGCTCTCGGAGGTGGGAATTTTCTGCTGTCACTATTGTCTAACAATTTAGAAAGAAATCAGCACAGAAATTATAGATCATCATAATGCATGCATCCTATTGAATGTGCAGCACTATGACTTTAGAAATGGCCCTCATAACTGATTGTTTTCTTTACCTGCCTCTTTACTGAGAGAAATGGACAGCAGAACTGACTGTAATCATAGTTCCCTACATATGAGTTTATTTATTTATTTTACAAGAAACTGAACTGGTTTACTAGCACACCATTTCTCTCATGACCAAATTACAAAGAAGAAATATCAACATATTATTAAACAATGAGCAGAGGAAAGTAGTAACAGTAATAGGCCAACTTATTGCAATCAATATTTAAGAAATAAAAAATACCTAACACGGTGACACTATCAAGAATTTTTTTCGAATACAAGACAACCAATCATATGGATGCAGTAGTGATATGAAACATTTAATTGAACCATAACAGCTGAATTCATCTTATTGATGCGATATATTGTAAGCTGTCTACACAAAGCTGAAAGTGTGGTTGACAATTTTAATATAATAAGTAGGGCATTCCTGACTACAAGTCTCTTAACTATTTGATTCTGTGAATCAAAATGTTCTTCCTACAGACTTTGGAATTTATTGTCTTGGAAATGGCAAACTAAAGTGGATCCAACGTTACTGAGAAAGGAGTTTTCAAGGTTGGAATTGATTGTCACTAAGTGTTCATATTGTCTGTTAAAATATGGGTTTCACCAGGATCTGTACTTGTGACACTTTTTTGGTAATATCCATAGATTTCTACCCATCAGCCTCATCTACTCTTCATCTAATTATTTCTTGTGCTGATAACACAATTCTTTAGAAAAGACTGCAATAAAATTGAGCTCAGATTATCTACTACTCTCAAATTTCTTTCCTCTTAGTTGAAAACTCTATGTTTAAAAAGTCATTTTCTATTTTAAAAAAAAAAACTATACTGCCTGGAATCTACAAAATGTTGGGAGAGGAGTTCAATAAACTTCTCTATTACCACTTTTGAAGGGGTTCAAACTGAATCTGTTGAGGTCTAACACTACTTAGGAACATAGCTGCATAAATTCCCCACTCCCTACACATTTGCAAAACTATTTCCATAGCTTTGGCTATATGACCATCATGGAGCCACATATTAACCTTGCATCCAGGGAAGGCATTGCATAATTAGTCAAGGGTATAATTCAGTCCATCCTTGAGTGGTAACTGAGAAGCTGATGTATAAATATGTTTTCTGAACTGTAATTTAAGAGAAGTGTGAACTGCACTTAAGTCTAATAGACCTGCACCAAATAAACTAGAATATATAATATTTTTATGATTTTCCAATAAGGTATTTATTTCTCATATCCCCTTGAATTGCCCAAACTGCTTTGCTATACACTATCCTTTGTGTTTATAATTATCTGGTTTATTATTAAGTCTGAAAAGTAACTGGAGAGGTCTCCAGCATGGCAATCTGGAGTGTGGTTAGTTTACTACATTGAGTCTAAACATACAGCTATAGTGTAGGAGATTTGGGAAAAACCTGGTTCCCATAAATTACCACACTGATGGTAGTCCACTGAACACAGAAGGTGTTATAAGAGATCTGAGAACACAGATTGACAGCAACCTCTCTTTTGAGCACTGCATTGCCACTGTAGTCAGATAGTCCTTCTATGTGGCACATGTCATTACTAAGAGTTTCGCATTGAGGAAGAAAGAGATCATTGTCTCCCTCTACTCTTCCCTCATTAGGCCAGTCATCGAGTACAATGCCCCATTTGGCATGTACTTCACTAGACACCTGCAACAACTGGAGAGGCTGCAAAACTACCTCACAAAGAGGATCCTAGGCCTTAAACATTTGTCCTATATGGACATACTCAAAAAATTCCAACTATTCTCTGTCTCATATCGCCTACTTAGAGGCAATCTCTGCTTGACTTACAAAGCCATGTCTGACCCAGCTCTGTTAGACATGCTACATCTAAAGAAATCCCAGTCTCTCCACACTACATGCTCCAGAGACCTCTACCTCATTACCACAATTAACAGAACATGATGGAGGGACAGGTTCATAACCCAGAGACTGCCCATGCTATGGAATAGACTTGCCATATATGTCAAACAGAGCACCTCACTGGCCCTCTTCAAGAGAAATCTTGATGAGTGGATGAGAAATAGAAAATTCAGCCCGGGGATCACTCCAGTGGCTCTACGTGACGGAGGCACTTTGAACTATGGTCGGGTGAAATGATGCCAGGGTAATCCTATGGACTAGGCTTGTAAAGGCTCCAGGGCCATTAGCCTAGTACACGCCTATGAACCTATGAACCTATTACCAGTCATTTCTACAAGTGTGTGTGTGTGTGTGTGTGTGTGTGTGTGTGTGTGTGTGTGTGTGTACATGTGCCTGTGTGTCTGTGTATGTGAGAGAGAGAGAGAGAGAGACAGAGAATGCAAGTGTGTGTTCAAAGTATACTTACTGTGGTCAAATAAGCACTGGAAGGAGCTGAAATTCAGAGAAAGGATGTGAAAGGGATCTGGGAACTAGGCCTAAGGCACTTCTCTGTGTAAAGCCTCTTCTTTGGTATGCATGGCAGTGAGTGGATGGGGAACAAATGACCACGAGAAAGGGTTTGGTTTATGTATTGCCAGTTATAAGATGTGTGTAAATGAAGACTTTTCTGCTGCAAGCTATTTTTAAAGCATACAGCCGTTTCCTGTTATAGGGAAATTTCAGTGGGAAAGTACTGTGGTACTACTGACTTCCATGCTATACTTCATATTATCTGCCAATAGTTAATGTACTTTTGATGTTATCTGGAGCAGGCTGTCCATTTATATCTCAATTTGGTAAGATGATCAGTTGATGCTTAATGGAAAAATGTGGGACAATGAAAGTATGGAGATACAATTTTCAAGCAAATGGATTAATGTACAGGCTACTGCATCCAACTCAGACAGGTATAAAAAGCACTGAAACAGTTTTCAGTGCATGGAATATGAAGGATTGCAGTTGAAGACCTCAGGACTCCAGGAGTCTCAGTAGCTCAATGGATAATACATTTGGCTTTGGTGCTAGAAGTGGCCATAATACTTCTTATTACTGGGGTCTTACTGTAGAAAAGAGGACAGGTGGTGGATGTTTATAATATCTGGGTAACATCTGTTTATCAGTAGCTGCTCACACTCTTCACCTGTCTTCTGTCAGACATTCCAAGTGAGATGCTGAGAAACTGAAATATTTACCATATTTTTATTCTATATTTGAGTTTGCAGTTACATTTTTCTTTTTTGTGAGGATAACACGTGAACCTTCAATATCACCAGACCTTTACAGTAATGTTGTTAGGAAAATAAATACAGTTCCTGAGGGCCTAGAAAGAGGTATCAAAAACAGTTAGGATGTGCTTATTTCCTGCACTTTTTCCTAGCAACTTGGTGGCATTCCATACTCCATCTGACCATTTATAAAATCATGTTGATCAGACAGCACTTTGTGTTTATTGATGTTGATATGATGAACACACTCTGCATCTCTTTTTCTCCTAATGAAGTAATGAGAATATCCTTATCATGATATTTCTTTCTATTACCATTTGATTTATTCCATATGGTAAAACAATGCATGATATTAGAAATAAGAAACTCTCTTCTGCATTATAAATCATTACCTCAATATCAGAACGGTTCTTCACTTCATTCTTTTATGTTTTAAGCACTCATGATATGGTGCATCATTTTCTTTGTGCTAACACTTATTTCATGTAATCATTAAATAACTAGACTTTTTTGCAACTTTTTGTATACTATTTTTTATATCAAAGTAAATCTCAAGAATAGCTCCTTGTGTTAATAGGACATAAATTTATCTGAAAGAACCCTAAGTTTCTGTGATGTGTAAAACAAGTTGTAGATTAAGGACAAATTGTCCTCTCAACTAGAAATCATACTACATCAGGTAAGTGTGGTACATAGTACAGCAGAGAGAAGTGAAGCAATGAGTGAAATTGTCTGGTTATCCATTTCCTCAGGCAGTCATTTTATAATTACATTCTTCTCTCCATCTTCATTGATTTTCTAAATTAGCTCTTTGCAGTAGAAGAAGCCAACATTGTTTTTTTTTTTTCACTTTTTTACTTGTGTCTTGTTTTCCCCTGCTGCTTCCCAGTGAAATGTCATAAACCATCCTGCTACTGATTGGTCTCTTTGCTCTCTTGTGTAGCAAGAGCTGATAATATCAGGCCATCATGTAAGAAGCAATCAGAGGTTTTCCCTGTGTGTGTCTGTAACCCATCTCTGGCAGCTGATCAGGCCAGTCACATATGTGAAGGCCTACTATGCCTTTCTTTGAGGACATGCACATGCCTGCACAGACCACATGAAAGATATTGTGTCAGTGTGGGGTGTAAGAGTCAAATACACATCATTGGTTGATATGCTGTATGCAGTGTTCCTCTTCTCCAAGACATGTCAGCATTGCAACAGGCCCAACCACTTAGGATCACTGATATGACATCAGCCACTGATTCCCACCCTTCACCTCTTCATGTTTCCTATACTGCCTAAGGCACTAAATGATCAGTAGTCACATCTGGGTAATAGTCAAAGCTTTATCTATCTATGCTACAGATTTGGGTGAGGCTGGCTGTATTTTAAAACAGGCCTTTGCTGCATATTACATAACAGTACTACAGTGTCTTTTCTTGGAGGGGTGCATCAGTAACATGATTACATTTGTGGTCATTTGAAAGGGTAATGGTTGCATGGGTCAATTCTCCGAATTATGATAGAAGATCTAAACTTGTCTTAGGTTTTTGATGGCTAATGTGTCAGTAAGTTTGGTGGTAACTTTATTCTCCTTGCCTGATATGCTGCTGTATCAAGTGCATTACTGGATTTTTTTTTCTGCTGACTATTCTGTTGAGGCATGGTAATTTCTTCACAAATCTATTTTTTTCAGCCAAATCTTACATAAAAATGACAAAGATTGATATTTAAAGAATTTAAAAATATTTTTAATTCATTGAGTCTGATATCTCTGAGACATACTAATGGTTAATGCAATTCTGAATACAGTTTCTTCTTGCTCTGTTTTTAATGATGAAAGTTAAAGAATCTGGGGGATGTTCTGTCTGGGTAGGTAGTAAAGATCAGGTTGAAGGACTCATGCACCAGATTCCAGAATAAAGCATGCATTGCAGTTAAATGAGACGTGATGATGCAGTTTTCTACTTTTTCATATATAATGCATACTAGGTCTGGAAAACTGAACCATGTTACATACCATCTTAAATTTAAAGTGGCATACACTTCTAGCTCCTAGACCGTTATCAGATCTAGAATATAGTATTTCAGAATTTAGTAGACCTTAAAACAGAAGCTAAGACAATCATGTCAGGGGACACAAGGTATCCAAATATTGACTGCGAGAAACATATAATAAGCATCTTCAACTTCTCTTGGACTTTGGGAAAATCAAATGGCCTAAGTAATTTGTGACCATTCCCATTAGAGGCAAAAATATATTTGATATTATTTTCCCACTCTAATTTACATCTCCCTTTTAGCTTTCCCTTCTAGAACAGATCATAATACATTCCTGTTTCCCACTAATGCAAAAAAAAAAAAAAAAATCTAACCTTATCTAGAATTTTGCCTATGGCTGCCAAACAATTAATGAATGAATATCTGACATCCTTAAACCAGAACTTCACCATGCATTCAACTAAACTCTCTATAGGTAAAAAATTCACTGTTCTTATGCCACTGTTGCTGAATGCACCAACAAATATGTCCATGTAAGACATAAATATTGTGAAAAATTTAGAAAGATATCACAATGGAGGATTATTGTGCTTGATAAACTGCTTATAAAAAAGAACCTTTAACAACCGCAAACAGTAATCTGTATAATTAAATAAATCCATTCTAAACTACCCAGAGACTTCTGGCCAAGACAGAAACTTCTGGCTAAAACAGTTAGACAAGAAAAAAACATCTAGCTTTCATTTGGTTTTGAAGACTGAAGGAAACAATTAGACCTTCATTACCAGAATTTGGAATTTGATAAGTATGAATACTGAATGCATTATCTCGGGTGATAAAAGTGTCATCTTCTTGGACCTATTAAATATTGTCAATGTCTTAACAAACAGGTTTAGTGCCCATCTTCCTCTCCTGTGAAAGACAGCAGTGATATACTAAATCAGCACAATAAGTAATGATAGCTCTAGGTAAAGTCAATAGCACAGAATCTTAAGGTCCATGTAGCACCCTTAGGATATTCATCTGTGTCATAAATAAAAATTAATCTTACTGTCTACAGGGTATGTCTCTATTAGTGCCAATTCATGGTGGATCACTGATTTGGTGTCAAATATTGCTGTTCCTCACACAAAAGGATGAACATTCCAATGACCTAGGTAATTATACGTCCATTAACCTTGCTAGCCACTTGTGGAAGGTGAAGGAAAAGATTATTCAGCAACTCATATAGAAAATAAAATACGTTTTTAAGCTAAGGACTACTACACTTGTACAAATCTGCCTAATGAATTTTTAAAATTAGCTGCCAAGGCAATAGCACACCCTGATGCCTATCCTAATAAATGGCTCCATTACAGATTAGTAACTACAAACCCTTGCTATTTGGTCGCCACTATTAAAAGTACTGGAAAAGTATATAAAGTCCCAACACATCCACCAGATCACCAAAAATAGCCTCCTTCCCTTTTCTCAATGCATCTTTTGCCCTCATCACAACACTAACACTACCCTCCTACATTTCACTAATAGAGTTAATGTACAGCGGAATGAAGGTAAACCTAGTATCAGCTCTCTTTCTCAACATCTCTAAAGTCTACAACACAGTATCTTACCACAATATGCTAAAGAAACTCTATTCTTGGCTATGATCTCTTTAGCTAGCTTCTTTCCAACAGATACTAAGCTG